>NC_088921.1:16680000-16750000 GCF_038396675.1 Hydra vulgaris | reverse complement strand
TATGGCTTCAAAAAATTAGGAATTTTCTAAGGAGATGCGCTTTACTGTTATCTTAGAGGTTATTGAACTTGACACAACCGTTTTGATCAAAAGCACGTGTATATTACAGTCAATTTTACTTGAGTTTAACACGTGTTTTTTTCCACATTCCTCACGGAAATTTAATATAATACTGTGTTTCTGTAACGTTGAAACTAATATTATTTTAATTGGTGTTTATGATAAATAGTAATAGTTATCTTCATGGATTTAAAACCATTCTTTGCTCGTGTTATTCTTTTTGTTTTAAAAGATTATTAATAGGCAACAGAAGCCAGAAATTCGGAATTGTGCCGGTTGGGTTAACTATTGGCATAGAAATGATTTAAAGATTCTGTATGTTGATAGCAGCGGTGACTCAGGCGTAGCGCACTTGCCTTGGAAACAATGGATCCGTGGTTTAAAGCCCACCTCCGGGCAAGTTTCGCGACATTGGTTAGGAAGGAGGCGTGAACTTCTAATTAAATTCTCATCACAGGTGCTCTGTAATAAGACCGTAAGGACTTCTTGGGGCACCTAAATAAAGTTAAAAAAAAATGATACATAGTTGGGCACTTCAACATCTGAGCGCGCAATATCGATTATCGATAAAACACGGCTAAGGAAAAAAGATCTGAGGTTTTATGCCGACAAAATAGTTTAAGGTGTATGTTTTTCCATCGTTCAATCGATGACTTAAAATACAATTACTTTTTATTTGTTTGTTGCAAAAAGTAGAACCACAGCTTAACAACAGTACCATAAATATTATTTTGAGATTTTTTTTTTTAAAGATAATTTGATTCAAAAAATAAGGTCATTTTATATCCTAAATGTTTTGAAAGTAATGTTATTTTGAATTAATAACAAAACCAATTATACCATTACATTACCCTAATAGTGTGCATATTTTTAAATAATAAGTGTTGATCACACAAAAAATATGCCTACCACCATAAAGTTAACTTAAAAAAATTTTTTTATTTAGCACTTGTCAATTTTCAAGACTTAACTCGTCAATTTTCAAGACAGAAATTTAGTTTTTAAAATTAGTTTATTGTTCTGGAAAACCCTTTTTGTATTACCAATTAATAAAATTTAAAAAAAAACGATCACAGATTTATTATGTCAAAGGTGGGTTGTTTCCTAATCATTAAAATTCCATTAGATATAATTTTTATTAGTATTATATTCTTAGTTTCGAATAATAACGGTCTTGTTTAATGTTACTTCTGTAAACGAACGGAAACGTTAATGCGATTCTTAAAAACATAAAATCGCTAAAAACCTCAAAAGTCATACAAAGAAAATCTTTAATTTTGTGATTTAAAAGTTGCATAAATTTTCGAATAATAATAACATAACGACAAGGTTGTTATTTTTTAACTGTTTTTTTTTAATTTTTTAAGCTCTAGTTTATGGAGTTTGTTTTGTTTTCATTTTAAATTTTTTTTTTAAATGTTGAAGTGCCTAGCATAATATATGTATGTTGATACATGGTAAAAAAACACTATTAGAGCTTTTGATATTAATTTTCCTATTTACATTACAATCATTTTAATAAATTAACAAAGTCCTTTTTCTAGACGGCCATGCAACGTTTCAGTAATAATTTTTGAAAATATTTTACTTTTATTATGGTGAACAAATGTGGCGTTGTAAATTGTAAAGGGAATTATAATAAATTTAATAAGTGTCGTGTTTTTAAATTACCTAAAGGTGAAGTTAAGAAACAGAGATGGATTAACGTGCTTCCTTCACGTAAAAATTTTATTATGGAGACATCTAAATTCTTTATATGTGAAAAACATTGGCCTGAAAATACAGAAATGATAAAGGTGCCTGGTGACTATACTCGACCAGCATGTGCACCAAGTATTTTTAATGTTCCTTTTTCTTGTTTACCAACACCAAAGCCTGTGCTTCGCCAATCTAAGCCTGAGGATCAGCAATTGAAGTATTTCATCAAAAAAGATAGAATAAATTACTTTTCTGATTTTTATCCTGACACCGAATTACACAAAAAGTATGAAAATATAGTTATATCTTGACAAGAGGATAAATTCTTATGCATTTTTATATCAAAAGATTTCAAAGAGAGTTTTATGACAATTATTGTTTATGATAAGTGTATCTTGTGTTCACCACTAACTTTTTCTGCTTTTAAACATGGAATTAGTGTTTCATTAGGAAATATATTGAATCCAAACAATGGCTTAATCTTCTACTCACAATTTTTTGAAGCAATTAATTTAGTTAATAATTATAAACTCCATGTTAATGATGTTATTGAAAAGATGTCAAATACTCTTTCAGAAAATGAGTTTGAATTAGATGACGATATTAAGCAAAAGAAATTGAATTTCATTACAAGACAACTTAGACTCTTGCGTAATAAAAGTTTCTCTATAGCTGATTATTGCTTTGCAACCGAGTCTTTTTATAACTGCAACTACCGTCAACTTCGTGATTTTTTAGTCCTTCCAAGTAAAAGAAAGCTGCAGTCTATAATTTCTGCCACTAACATTGATCAGGTTTTACAAAAAACATTTGAAAGAGTAAATAATAATTCCCAGAAAAATGTTATTTTGATAGTTGACGAGGTAAAGATTAGACCAACAGTTGCTTATTCATGTGGAGTTTTAAATGAGATGGCAAAAAATGATCCAGAATCCAAAGCAACCTCTATGCTATGTGTTATGATGAAATGCTTACATGGCGGACCTAGTTTAATGATTTCTGTTACTCCTGTTCACAAACTAACATCATTGTATCAGTTCATTGTTGTGAAAGAAGCTGCTATTATAATTGAAAAACACGGTGGAATAGTTTTAGGATCTGTAACTGATAATCATAAAATCAATCAGCAACACTACAAAATATTTAACAGAATTACTGACTATCAGGCCATTCATCCATTAGACGATCATCGTGTTTGGTTTCTTTTGTTTGACACAGTTCATCTACTTAAATGCTTACGAAATAACTGGATTTTTGAAAAGTGTCAAAAGATATCTTTAGATAATAAAACCATAGCTTCATTTTCAGATGTGAAAGGTCTATATCAAAATGAGAAAGAGAACATTTTAAAATTAGTTCCTTTATCCTATGCCACTGTTTATCCTTCGAGACTTCAACTACAGAATGTGCAACATGTTTTAAGAGTATTTAATGAGAAAGTAGTAGCTGCCCTAAAACTAAAAAGAGCTTATGAAACCTCCCCTTTTATTCAGAATATTTTAGATTGGTGGAACATTGTTAATGTTTCTGCAAAAGGGCAAGATGTTAGGCTGAGAGATCACAACCGATCTGTGCAAGATAAAGATTCAAATTATCTTCAATTGTTTTTAGACATATTTAAATGTATGAAATCAGGACATGGACCTAAACGAGTTCAGTGCGTTACCCATGATACCAAAAAAGCCCTTGGGCAAACCACTTAAGGGTTGATAGCTATCTGCAAGCATTTTTTCAGTTGGTTTTGATTATGTTTTGCTTCGTGAGCTACAAAGTGACAGAAAAGAAGGAGAATTTTCTGTCTATAGACAATCAACAGGGGCAGATGCTTTTATGGCAGCTGGTGATGTTTTCTCTGCTTTTAAAAAGCGCTTAGCTCGATTTGCTGCATCATTTTTAGAATCAGTGGAAGTAGGGCAACCCAATAGAAAAGGTTACATATGCGAGGGTCCAATTAGTATTGAAGATGCAACCTCAAACATGAAACATGCATTTATGACGTGAGTCTTTCTGAAACTGAAGAGAACTCTGCTGCCAATGTGGCAGGGTGGCTTGAGAAAAAATGTGAAGGTGAACTAGTTTATCCAGATGATGAACCTAAACTAACAAATGAAGCTAAAGACTTTATTGAGGAAGTTTCAAGGGGATATTTGACAGTCCCACATGAGTGTACCTATCAGCTAGTTAAAATTGGTTTATGCTTTGTAAAAGAAAAAAACACAGAGCATGTTGTAGAAAAAGACTAACAAACATTCTTTCTGTAATGGACGCATACTATGATTTAGGTTTATCTTCAAAAAGCCTTTTCAGGCGTTTGGCAAATGTTCTCCTGCATGGAATGCAGAATTTGGATAAAGACCAAGCGAAAAATGCATGTCTTTATCAGACACCAATAAAGAAGGCACACCTAGCTGAATAATGTCATTATGATATATATATAATATTTTGTTGTTTCTTTTTTTAAGAAGTTTATTATATTAAATTCATGTTTTTTTTTTTAAAGTTTTCACTTTGTTAAAAAGTCTCTAGAGGATATAATGTTTACGTTTTTTCATAGAGGAATTTTTTTATATTGATCTTTTATGCAAAGCTGCATATTCTTGGTTTGTAAAAATGATTGCAATAAATTAAAAAGAAAAAAAGAAAGATATTTATAAAAAAATAATAATAATAGCAGAAAAATTTCATTGCAAAGTTAATCGCAAAATTTTTTAAATAAACTTACTTAAATTAAATTTTTATACAGATATATATATATATATATATATATATATATATATATATATATATATATATATATATATTATTTGTCTAACGGAAACTTGGTGTAAGCGTGGTGAAAAAAATGCCCAATTTGAACTAATTAATTACTCATCAGTTCATCAACCACGTGGTTTTGGTGTTGGTGGGGGTGTATGTATTTTTGTTCACAACTCAATTAGTTATAGTTTACGTCACGATCTCTGTGTAAATGAAAAAGATTGTGAGTCATTATGCATTGAAATAATAAATAAAACCACAAAAAAAATAATTATGAATGCCACATATAGACCTCCATCTTCTAGCTTAAAAAAATTTAAAACTCATCTTAAACCATTCTTAACAAATATTAACAAAACCCGAAGTCATGCCTACTTAGTTGGGGATTTTAACATAGACCTAATAAACCATGCTTCAAATAATAATGTTAACAATTTTATTAATACTCTTCTTCAAAATAATTTAATTCCGTCAATAAACAAGCCAATGAGAGTGACTAACAACTCTTCTACACTTCTTGATAATATAATAACTAATAACCATCTTAATAACCGTCTTTACACAGGCATAATCAAAACTGACTTATCAGATCATTTCCCAACATTTCTAGTTACTAGCAATATATTATTTAACAGTATTCCTTCTCAATCCATTATATTTAGGCGACAGATCAATGAAAACTCGGTAAAAAAATTTCAAAATCTTTTAAAAGACAACGTTGATTGGAATTTGGTATTGCAGTCACATGACGTTAACAACGCATATGATTTATTTTTAAATCAATTCTGCAAGCAATATGATAAAGCATTTCCTGAAAAAAAAATAACTGTAAAAACCAAAACTGTTTTAACTCCATGGATGTCTAACGGGTTACTAAAATCTTCAAAAAGAAAACAAAAGTTATATGATAAGTACTTGAAAAAAAAAACTTATAAAAACGAAATGACATATAAAAATTATAAAAATATATTTGAAAAAACAAAAAGGAACTCAAAAAAGCTTTATTATGCAAAGCTATTGAGCAAAGCCACCGGAAACACTAAACAAACATGGAGTGTAATTAAAGAAATAATAGGAAAAAATATTTATGCGAGAAACATTCTGCCAAAAAAAATAACAATTGATAAAAACACAATTTATGATAAATCAATTATTGCTGATAAACTAAACAGCTTCTTTACTAATACTGGTCCGAATTTGGCATTACAAATTCCTTTGAATTCAACACCATTTGAATCTTATTTAAAAAATTACGATAAAGTCATGGATGAACCTAATTTAAAACTAATTGAATTGCAAACCGCCTTTTTTTGCCTTAAAACTAACAAAAGTGCTGGATTTGATAAAATTAACGTTAATGTTGTAAAATCAGTATATAATATAATAGAACCCTCGTTATTTCACATATTTAATCTTTCACTTAAAACAGGTATAGTCCCTGAAAAGCTAAAAATTGCACGAATCACGCCGATATTTAAGTCCGGAGATGACTCAAATATTTCTAATTATAGGCCAATATCTATTTTACCTTGTTTTTCAAAATTACTTGAGAGGATAATGTACAATTGACTTTTTAATCACTTATCAGAAAACGACATGCTGTATTCAAAACAATTTGGTTTCAAAAAAAAAAATTCAACGGAGCATGCAGTGATTGAACTAGTAAATCAAATATCAAGTGCATTCAGTTGTAACTACTTTACCTTTTTTTTTTTTTTTTTTTGTAATTCACCTCCCCAACGCCGAGAAGACCACTACAGATGAGGAGGCTACTTAATAGTGGTTATAACCCTCTCTCAACTCTATAACTCCGAAACACGAACCTTGACGAACAAGGCCGCTGCGCGGAGAAACAAGTTGAGCGCGGTACCACCAGGGATGTGGTGGGAATCGAACTCGGAACCTCTCGCTTATGAAACGAGCGCTCTACCACTACACCACTACTGCGTTTGTTTAGTGGGCGTTACAGTTACCTTACGTTACGTTACGTTACCTTAGGAGTTTTCATTCATACGTTACGTTTCCTTGGGAGTTTTCATTGATCTGTCAAAAGCTTTCGATACCGTTAATCATAATATACTAATAAAAAAACTTGAACACTATGGTATAAAAAATAACAATTTACTTTGGTTCAAAAGTTATTTGGCCGATAGAAAACATTTCCGACTGCCGTAACTTGTGGGGTTCCCCAGGGCTCTATTTTAGGACCACTGTTGTTCCTAGTGTATATTAATGATTTAAATTTAGCAACAGACCCATTAAATTGTATTCTTTTTGCAGATGACTCCAATCTTTTTTACTCCCAGAGTGATATTAATACACTATTTGAAACAACAAACGAACAATTATTGAAAGTTAATGAGTGGTTCAAAAGTAATAAACTTTCTCTAAATGTGGATAAAACCAAATTTATTTTGTTCCACAAAGTTAATAAATCAAAAAATATTCCCATCAAATTGCCTAATCTAATAATCAATAACACTAACATTAAAAGAGAAAACCCAGTAAACTTTCTAGGCGTAATCTTAGATGAACATTTTCGTTGGAGTTTACATATAAAAAGTATTGAAAATAAAATATCAAAAAGTTTAGCAATGATATATAGGGCTAAACCATTTTTAAGCAGTAGTTCTTTGAAAAGTTTATATTTCTCTTTTATTCATTGTTATTTAACTTACTGCAATATTGCATGGGCAAGTACAAACCATACAAAATTAAAAAAATTGTACTGTAAACAAAAACACGCGTGCAGAATAATTTTTGGAGCTAATAGAACGCTACCTTGTGAGCCTCTTCTGCGTATACTTGGAGCATTAAATATATATAAAATCAACTTACACCAAGTTTTAATGTTCATGTATAAAACAAATTTAGGATTATCTCCTAAAATATTTCAATCCTATTTTGACAAAATAGTTCATAAATATCCAACAAAATTTTCAAGTAACAACTTTGTTGTCCCAAAATATAATTCAAAACTAACTTCATATTCAGTTCTTTATCGTGGACCCTACTTGTGGAAAATGTTTCCCAAAATTGTAAATACACATAAAACTAGTATAGAGCAGTTTAAAAATGAATCAAAACAGGCATTCTTACTTATGGATTTTAATATATCCGATTTTAAATGTTTTTTTTAATTAAAACTCAAATACATAAAATAATTAATACAAAATTATGTCACTGAGTGTATCAACATTTTTTTTATTATTATCTTAATTATGGTATTACCTCTATGACGTTTGCTAATTTATTTACGTTATTTCTATGAAGTTGACTAATTTATTTTTTTTATTTCTATGGTGTATATTAATTTATTTACTTTTTATTTTTAAATCTTACTTTAAATTTTTAATTTTTAAATAAATGATTATATCTTATTTTTTCTTATTCTGAAAAAATGATCTTACTCTTTCCTTAAAGTTTTATTCTTTAAGTTTTTCTTTAAATGACAAGGAAGTGTGATCTATTTTACTTTTTTATTTTTGTTTTTTTTTATAAATAGTTTGTTAACTATAGATATTTAAATATTACGGTTTTTGTAAACACGTGAGAATAGGGCTCGGTGATAAGGCTAAATTAGTCTTCTACTTGCCCTGCCAATATTTATTTTTATTTATGTGCTTCGAAACTGCATGTATTATTTAACGGCAAAAAAAAAAAAAAAAAAAAAAAAAAAAAAAAAAATATATATATATATATATATATATATATTATTTATGGCGCACTCTGTATCTCACTTACATTCGCCCCCATCTTGAGTTTGCTGTACAAGCCTGGTCACCGCATTTAAAATCAGACATTGCCATTCTCGAGCAAGTCCAACATCGAGCAACAAAAACAATATCGACTATTAAACTCATGACTTATGAAGATCGACTCCAACGGCTCGGTTTAACAACTCTTGAAGAACGCCGCAAAAGAGCAGATCTTATCTAGCAATTCAAAATCACTCGTAAACTCGAGCTTGTTAGTTTTGTCGTACCGCAAAAAATTTCAAAAAGTAAAGATAAGTATATTCTAAGAGGTCATAACCATAAACTAGAACGTCAGATGGTAAAAAACTGCGAGGAGCGGTATAACTTTATTTCAAATAGAATTGTCGCCCCATGGAATGCGCTTTCACAAGAAGCGTTGAACGCTCAATCCATCAACGCTTTCAAAAACAACATAAGAAAGTAACTTTATAGATACAATTGCTGCTTTGTCTGTAGCTTCTGTATCTCCATGTTCGTCAGCATAGAGGGGCCTGGTGTAGCACCTCTTCATCAAATTATAAATAGATTATTGTATTTGTATTTGATCACTGAATAATAATAAGAATAATAATAATTTAGGGAATCTGCGAAAAAAAAATTTTTTTGCAGTTTTATACCCAAAAATGCTAAATCTTGTTTGATTTTTTTTTTTTTAGGTATTATAGTTTGGAAAAGTAAATATATATAAAAGTTATTATACCAAAATTTGTATTAAAGTTTATATCAATATTATATTAATGTATCAATATTATTTTAATGTTGGGGAGATGCGGGCGCATCGATAGCCGTAGCAGTATTTTGTAAACTGCAAACAACCCGATGTAGATATGAAAACTTATTAACTACTAAACTTAACTAGAACAATCTGTCCTTAAGTAAAAACAAATGTTTTAATAAAAAAAGTTGATGAACATGATATATTTCAACATTACAACAACCCTTGCAATAGATCAATGCACCCCATTCAATGGGGTACTATGATTTCCGACTTGAGGCGCTTTGATCTTACATGAGTAACATTATTTACATGTTTAATACTGCTATACCTAAGGGCTACAAATGCTTTAGCTGAAGGGTATTAGTGTATATTATATAATACATCTAAAAAAAGTAAAATTATAAAAAAAGTATATATCATGACAACCAAATACACACTAGTGTATAAAGTTTTTATTAGGATAAATTTTCATCAGAAGAATGACCAAAATTCTATCCATGAAATTAAGCCTGTTACATACTATTAACATAAATATGTGTATAGTTTTACAAAACTTGAAGTTAGACGGTAGGACAGTTTTTATGAACTCGACGATTTTAAAAAATGGAAGAATTGAAGTGTCTAAGAATTTGTATTAAATTTTGTGTAAAAAATGAAATAAAGGGTAACAAAGTGTGGGAAATGTTACAAAAAGCCTATGTTGAGTCTGCTATAAAAAAACACGTGTTTGCGAGTGGTATAAGCGTTTCCGAGTCACAATAAGAGAAGTTGCTGATGAAGTTGGCATATCAATTGGCTCATTTCATAACATTTTTTCAAATGTTTTGGGCATAAAACGAGTGGTAGCAAAATTCATTCCAAAACTGATGAACTTCGACCAAAAAAGCAATTACATGAACATCGCTAAGGAGCTGCTAAATGACGTCAACGACGATCCAAGTTTGCTTAAAAGGGTCATAACTGGTGATGAAACATAGGTGTACGGTTATGACGTCGAAATCAAAGCATAATTATTGCAATGGAAGCACCCTGAATCACCAAGACCGAAAAAAAGCAAGTCAAGTTTGATCAAATGGTAAAAGTATTGCTTACTGTTTTCTTCGACTATAATGGCGTAATTCATCAGGAGTTCTTATCACAAGGTCGTACGGTTAATAAGGAGTATTACCTTGAAGTTACGCGACGTTTTCGTGAAGCAATCCGAAAAAAACGTCCAGATTTATAGCAATACAATTCATGGCTTTTGCACAACGATAATGCACCTGCTCACTCGTCGTTACTTGTTCGTAATTTTTTGACCAAAAACAACACCGTAGTCATTCATTAACCTCCATATTCACTAGATTTGGCTCCGTGTGACTTTTTCTTACTCACAAAAATGAAGAAAACCTTATAAGACTGACCTTTCACAAGCCTAGATGACATTAAAAGCGCATTGCTAAATGAATTAAAGGCTATCCCAAATATTGAGTTTGATAAGTGTTTCAAGGATTGGCAGAAGCACTTGCAAAAGTGCATAGTATTAAATGGGGACTACTTTAAAGGAGCCAACATTAATGCAGACGAATAAATAAATATTTTTTCGAAAAAACGAAAATTTCCGGTGTTTTTTGAACACACCTCGTATTTATAAGATTCATACAAAACTTTTATTTAAACAAAAGTTTACAAGATCATCTTTTTTTATTATCATCATTTGTCAAAGTCAAGTTGTGCTGCTTTTACTTGACATTGTTTTTTATTCCTAAGCAAGTAAATTTTAAATTCTCCCCTTTTTTAATCTTTTGTGATAAGTTTCTTTTGTTCTTTGGTTTGTTTTAGGGTTTTCTTTTCTTCTGACAAACAACTTTCATTTCTGATTGGAGTATTATGTTTTCTATCATCTTCTCTATTTTTATCAATCTGATACGTAATAATTTTGTATATATATTTTCTTTTTTCTTTTTTTTTCACAATAATAAATGTACTACGAACATAACTGTATCAATATGATATACATTACTTTGACAATAGGATTTGATTTGTATAGTATTGATAAGTTTAATAAAGTGTGTCTAAAGTAAACATGCTAAAAAAACTTTCGAGGCTTCGAAAAACTTATCGTTTTTTAAAATGCAACCTCCACAAAAAAAAAAAAAAAATGTTGGTTTTTCATTTTAAAATAAAGTTTTAAAACAAAGCTTTCAAAACGCATTTAAACATATTAAGTTATTAATACTAATTATTTAAATAACAGGCAACAATGTGTTATTATAAACGGTATCACTAATACGGAGTTATTAAAAATCAAATGCGGTGTCCCCCAGGGATCTATTCTTGCACCTTTATTATTCCTTATCTACATTAACGATCTTCCTAAAGCCTCTACAAATCTCGATTGTATAATGTTTGCAGATGATACCAATCTGTTCTATTCATCTACCTCTATCAATGACCTCTTTGATAAAGTCAACTTTGAACTTCAACATCTTAAAACATGGTTCAGTGCTAACAAGTTATCATTAAACGCGCAAAAAACTAAATATATTTTATTTCACTCAAAGAAACAGAAGAACAAACTACCATCAATTCTACCGGCACTAAGTATTGACTACAAAAAAATTGAAAGAACCCAAACAATTAAATTTCTTGGTGTGATTATTGACGAAAATGTTTTATGGACAGCTCATATAAATGCCATCAACACTAAAATATCTAAAAGTATTGGTATACTTTTTAAAGCTAGACCATTTTTATCGCAAAAAAATCTAAAACTTCTTTACTTTTCCTTTATACATAGTTATCTCACATATGCCAACATAGCCTGGGGAAGCACACACAAGACAAAATTAATACCTCTTTATCGACGACAAAAACATGCTTCTAGAATAATACATCATAAAAACAAACTGACACACGCTAAACCCCTATTAAAAGAAATGAAAGCACTAAACATTTACCAATTTAATATCTACGCTAACATTTTGTTCATGCTTAAATACAAACTAGGATTAGTTCCAAGCCGATTCACAGGAAACTTCTTTCAATCTAATATCAACAAATTTAACACAAGAGCAACTGGTAACTTTATTTTACCCCTGAAAAAAAAAAAAAGTTCTCAATTTTCTATTTCTTATCGTGGCCCATATTTATTCAACAAATTAATTCCGAATTATACCTCGATTTCTCTCCCAGGCAATATAACTTCTTTAAAGTCGAAACTCAAAAATCATGTTCTTAATATGGATAATTACCTAGAAATGTTCTAGTTCTGATGGTAAATCAAAATTTACGCTCAAATTAAAATAATCAGCAATCAAATACATATGGAAAATGTAAATTTTTGTTTAACAAATAAAGCTTGTATTATTATTATAAACCTCAACACTAACACAAAACATAGTTCAATTAAAAAGAAAAGAAAAAAAAGTTTGCAATAATAACATGTAAAACATTTCTTTAATGAGAATCACATTGTTTATATGTGTGCTTTACGCAATACCTCAAGGTTCTCGATGATAAGACTAATCTCAGTCTTCTACGAGTTCCCTACAACAACAAAACCCTTCTTATCAAGTCAGAGCATACCTAATTATTGCTTCCTATACTTAACGGTATTTTGTAAAATGTATTTTTTTTTTGTTTAGGAAGTACAGTTTCTTTATAATATTGCAGTGTAAAAAATTTGTAATTAATATGTAGTTGTGAAAATTTAAAGAAAAAAAAAAAAAAAAAAAAAAAATTTAAAAAATTTTTTTTTTTTTTTTTTTTTTTTGCTGTTTAAAAATATACATTCCGTAATTTACTAACATAATATAAATATAGCAGGGGCGAGAAGAAGACAAATATGTCTTATCACCAAGCCCCTTTATAAATTCCGTAAATATAAAGTTTAATTTTAAAATAAGAAACTTCGTTAAATTTATAAAATAAACAAATGTACAAAAGTGGTAAAATAATAAATAAAACATCTATTAATAAAAAAATAAAAAAAAATAAAAAGTGAAAAATTAGGTAGAAGCGCTATAGGCTTAGCAAAAAACAAAAACAATAAAAATATATATATTAGGATATAAATAAATTTAACTCAGTCTTTTTCTAAAATTAATATACTTTTCATGTATTTGATAGATAAATCATAATGTAATTTCAGAAATAGTTTTGTGGTAAATCATTCTTTATTAATAGCTGTCTTAGTTTTGTCTTAAACTCATTAAGCATTGTTAGAGTTTTAAGTTCAGTTGAAAGTATTTTATTCCATGCCTTTGGTCCTCTTATTGAAATTGAAAAATCAGTTGCTGCATAATAACTTTTGGGCTGTATATATCTGTTATTTGAATATCTAGTTAGATATTTGTTTTCCTTTATTTTGAATAACGGGTTAAATACTTTTGGAATGATACTTTTTTAATTTTGAACATAAAAATTAGGAGATGATAAATATTTATTTGGTAGATATTTAGTATATTTAAGTTAATAAATAAGGGTCGAGAGGGTGTATAGCGGCTTTTATTGGATATAATTCTAATAGCATGTTTTTGCATATTAAAGAGTTTTTTCAATTTATTTTTATTGGTACTACACCATGCAATGCTAGCGTAATTAAGATAGGAATGAATAAAGGAGAAATATAAGAGTTTTAAACAACTTAGATTTAAAAGTGGTTTTGCCCTATATAGCATGCCGATGTTCCTTGATATTTTACCTTCAATATATTTTATCTGACATCTCCAAGTTACATTTTCGTCCAGGAGTACGCCTAGAAATTTTAATGATACCTCTCTTTTTATTTCATAATTGTTAATACAAAGATTTGGAAGTTTTAATGGAATTTTGTCTCTTTCATGATAGCGATGGAAAAAAGTATATTTTGTTTTTATTACATTTAGAGATAATTTGTTTGCTCTAAACCATTTAGAAAGATATTGAAGTTTTATGTTTACAGTTTTAAATAAGATTTTTATGTCATTGTGAGCATAAAATAGATTAGTATTATCTGCAAACAAGATTGAGTCTAATATATTACAAGATTTACTTAAGTCGTTGATATATATTAGAAATAAGAGCGGTCCTAATATAGAGCCTTGAGGTACTCCACAAGTTATATTCATATTGTTAGTTTTACTGCAATTATGAGAAATGTATTGCTGTCTATTTGACAGGTAGCTTTTAAACCATTTAAAGTTCGAGTGTTTAATACCATAGTTTTTAAGTTTGGTTAATAAAATATTATGATTTACAGTGTCAAAAGCCTTACTGAGATCAATAAACAGGCCTAAAGTATATTTATTTTCATCAAAAGATTTCAGAATATCGTGAACAAGATAGGCAATTGCCTGATCAGTGGAGTGACCGTTTTTGAGTCCGAATTGTTTATTATAAAGGATGTTATTAATATCTAAGAAATGGTACAATCTTTTATACATAATATGTTCTAGTATTTTTGAAAAACATGGTAGTATTGAAATAGGTCTGTAATTTGCGACACAAGTTGCATCTCCAGATTTTAGAACTGGTGTCACCCTGGCCACTTTTAGTTTGTCAGGAAAGATACCTTGTTCTAAAGAAAGACTGAAAATGTGCAAAAGCGGAGTTTTTAAATAAAATATTGATTTAATTATTATATTGCTACTTACATCATCAACTCCATTACCTTTATTTGATTTTAATAAATTTACAGCTTCAAGTAGTTCTTGTTCAGATAACTTATTATTTTCCATGAGATCATTATTAGAGGTCAAATATGACTCGAAGCTAGTTTTGCTGTTTTTTACTTTGGAAGCCAAACTCGGGCCTGTATTAACAAACTCATGATTGAAAGAATTAGAAATTAACGTTTCATTAGTAATTTCACAATTATTTATAATGAGTTTTTTGGGAAGTTCAGTAGCGCTTATGTTTTTTTTTCCTATCACCTCTTTCATTATGCGCCACATTTTTTGTGCATCATTTTTGCAGTTATGTAATTGGTTGGTATAATACTGTCTTTTCGAATACTTTATAACTGTCTCGAAAAGATGTTTGTAATTTTTATATTTTGTTTCATTTTTATAAGTTCTTTTTTTTATAAATTTTTCGTACAAACGTTTTTTTTTTTGTGATGACTTTATTATTCCCGCCGTTATCCAGGGATTCTGATGGGTTTTGGTTTTGATTAATTTACTAATAATTGGGAAAGCTTCATTATGGTAGTCTTGAAATATGCAATGAAAAATATTATAAGCTTCCTGAGCATTTTTAGTTTTTAAAATAGTTTCCCAGTTTGTTTTGGATAACAGATTCATAAAAGTCATAGTGGATGTGTCATTAATTATTCGCTTTTTAATTTCTTTTTTTTCTGATATTTTATTGATGCTTTTTTGTGAAATTATAAAAACCGGAAAGTGGTCTGATATATTAGTGACAAAATTACGGTCTTAACTTTTATGTTTTTGAAATTGTTTATTATGATTTGATTGATCAGTGTAGCACTATTTTTTGTTATGCGAGTTGGTTTATTAATTGTTGGAATAAAACCATTTTGAAATATAATATTAGTAAGATTTCTGACGTTTTTATTATTTTCATAATCGAGAAAATCTAAATTGAGATCGCCTACACAATAAATTAGCTTGCCATAAGTATCTTTTTTTGTAATTAAACCTTTAAAGTGTTTGCTAAATGCTTTTATATTACCTGAAGGCGGTCTATATATGACGTGCAGAATTACGTTTTTGCTGGCATCGTTTAAGACCTCAACGGTTAGTAACTCAAAATCCTTTGTTATTGAGCACATTTCTTTACGCAGTTTAAAATCTAAAGAGTTATGTATGAAAATGCACACTCCACCTCCTATTTTTTCAGATCCTCTTATTTGATGAATATCTTTATAATTATTAAGTTGAAAGTTAGAGTTATTTTCGATTTCTTTATTCCTGCACCATGTTTTTGTTAGACATATAATTTGAAATTTTATTTTAACGCTAAACAAAAATTCTTTAAATTTATCAAAGTTTTTTTGTATACTCCTTATATTTAGATGCAGAATGGATAGTGCATTAACATCAATGTTGCCAATGAGCGTTGAAATGTTCGAGTTGTAATAATAAGGGCTTATATTTTCCTCTCCATCCCCATCCTTTAAAAAACTAATGTTTAATTCAGGGTTATTTTCGAAAAGTATATTTTTGTTTCTTAGGAAAGCTTTAAGTTTATTTATGTCATTATTATTGCCATTATTATTGGATGTGTAATTTTTTGCATTAAAATTAGATAATAAATTAGTTTCCATATTAAAATAAGAATTTAAACAATAAAATAACAAATAAAAAACATTTACTTTTCTTTGGTCCATTCGCGAATGATTAGTTTATCGTACGATATAACCGCATATTTTCCGCATTCTCGTTCTTTTTTCAGTTGTTCTCGAAGCTCGTTTCTTATAATTGTAGTTTCGGCGCAGTAGTCTTCGTTTATGTAAATATTTTTTCCTTTTAAATTTTTCGCCTGTTTTAAAATTTCTACTTTGTCTTTATAGTTTAGTAGCTTAACAACTATTGGGCGAGTTTTGTGTGTGTTTCTAAATCCTGTCCTGTGAGCCCTCTCGATTTGTATACTTTTTAAACCAAGTGTATCTTCAAACATCTTTTGTTTCTTAGATTCGCTTACATTCCAATTTTCGTTTTCGCTTTCTTTCAGGCCTTCTAATCTGAGGTTGTTCCTTCGTGAACGATCTTCGATTTCTCTAAGCTTATTCTTTATTTTCAGTATTTCGCTATTGTCTTTAATTTTATTGCTTAACTCTTTTGTTTTTTTCTTTACAACTTCAAATTTATTCGAAATAATCTCATCGTTAGTTTGGATAGATTTCATAATATCACTGCAATCAGATACAAGTGATATAACTTTTTTATTCGTTTCATCTAAATCCATTGCAATGTTATTAATTTTATATGAGTTTTTGCTTACGACTTTTTCATTCATATCTAGCCGCTCAGTAAGAATTTTCATATTTGCTGCAGTTATAGATGCGAATACTTTTTCGTGATCTTTCAAAAGCTTCCTCGTTTCTTCTAAAATATCTTTTTTTTGTTTCTCTAGTAAATCTGAAATCATCTTAATATCCATTTTAATTTAATTTTTTATTATTTTTATTATTTTATTTTAATTTTTTATTATTTTTATTATAATTAGAAAAAGTAAGTAGAAGTCTAAAAGATGAAAAGTAGTTTCTTTTAAAAAAAATAAAATTTAATAACAGGGCAACGTAAATTTGCATCTGTTCGTGGTAGTTATGCAAAAATGTTCGTGGTAGTTATGCAAAATTGCTAATAGAAACTAATATAAATATATATAAAGGACTTTCATTTCATAAATGATGTTTTGTGACACCAGGGTTCAGCTGCTAGGTAAGCAATTTGCAGTTATTGCAAATCTACAGGTCAGATGAATAGCCAGTAAAAAAATAACTTTTCTGAACTACATCATATATAGACATATCTGCAACCACTAAACCGTTAATTATTTTAAACTGATTTTTTATCAGGAGCTCCCTGCATTTTGTCTCTTTTTATAATTTAGGAGAGAAACTATATAAATTTTATATTTAAGCTATACAAGGAGATATGTTTATAATCAAGAAATGTAAATGTAATGTAAAATGTTAAAAAAAATTTTCTTCCAGATGTTCCTCTTCTTGATATTTTTATTTTGCAAAACTTACAAATTGCTTTAAACGTTTATGTATTATCTAAATCAAAACAGTTTATTAGACAATAAGTCGCTTCGCTCATTGTTGATTTACTACTTCTTTCATTTTATATAATTTCTAACTATTTTTCCTAAAACATAGTTTGAATCTTAGACTTTAGAAATAAAATTATATAAAAAAATAAATCAATAATCAGTAAACAAGCATAGCATTAGGCAAACAAGTGAGCAATAAAATTGATCATTAACATTAGATTTTTAAAAAACTAGGTTTTTGCGTATGTCTTTTAATCATGTTATCGCAGTATTCGTTTCATATTAGTTTAAATATATACTTCTTAGTTAGGTGCTAAATATGTAGTTAATGATACCGAGAGTAAAAACAACAACTATAAATAAGAAAAATCTTGTATGTAAGATATATCTTGTAAGAAAGGAATGAGGCGTGAACTTCCTTTCAAATGCTCTTCCGCGGTGCTCTGTGATAAGATTGTAAGGACTTCTTGGAGCACCTAAAATAATAATAAAAATAATAATAAAAAAATCCTAATTTACCTATTAGTAAAAAGTTAATAACAAAAAAAAAGTACAAGCACAAATTTAGGGCCGATGACGATGCATCGGTATCGGCCGGTACAAACCGGTATAGATTATTTTGTCAGTCTTTTAATCATGTTATCACAGTATTCGTTTCATATTAGTTTAAATATATACTTCTTAATTAGATGCTAAATATGTAGTTAATAATACCGAGAGAAAAAACAACAGTTATAAACAAGAAACATCTTGTTTCAAGAATTATCTCTAAAATATAATTAAGCAAAAATAATGTAAGCTAACTTTTTTTTACATGTCTAGTTTCGTGGTGCTAGATCTCGATTATTAAAAAATTCTCTAATATTAAAAGAGCTCTAATATTACTTGTGCTTCAATCATAAACAAGACATCTTACAACTGAACCTGTTTTATGTAGATGAATCATAGCATTATTTACTATCTTTGCTAAATTGGTTGAACACATAGTAGTATTACTGTAAAAATATGTAATTAGTAGTTTTCATTTTGTTGATAACCCGCTGACCATCAATACAAGTACTTGGTTTACTGGTTAGCTATTAGATTGAATTTCAATGATCTTGCCATTGTTTTTGTCACAATCAAGATGTTGCTTTAAAAAAATTCAATCAAAAACAAGGCTACAGTTTCGTTTCAATTTTTTCATGGTATCTACTCGCATTTTTAGTATAGCCATAACTTTATTGAAAAAACGTTAATTTAATGTTTCTTGAAAAATCTTAAAAGATTTTTCAAGAAACATTAAAATAACGCTTTTTTAGAAGGTAATAAAAAAACTTTTCTAAATATTTTAAAAGCTTGTGGACTGCAATACATGTTTCTCAAAGCTAAAATTTTATCTTTAACAGTCCAAGGCTTTCCTTGTTTAACGCGACTATTCTTACTTAATTGACTTTTTATATAAATTATAATATGTTCAAAATTGTTAAATAAATTAATAATATGTTTTATTGATTCATCGCATTTTTTTAACATCTCGTGCTTTATCTTTAGGTTCTTGAGTTTTTTTAAGTCAACAAATCTCAACTTGAGATAAGAAATACTTATTTTTAAATGTTTTGACAGTTGTATTATTTGTACTACAAATTTTAACATTATTTATTTCATTTAATTCAACTTTATAATTGATTTCATTTTTTTGTAGAAGTAAACTTTCATTTACAGGATAAAATGAAGTCAAGCAGACTTCATTTTTTACTGTAAATGAAGTCAGCTTGTTGGCTGTTTTCTCTTTAAATTCAACGTAGAAGGTTGATTTGGAAAGTTAAAAATTGTTGGTACAGCAGTTACAAGTGCTCTTTTATCACCATTATTGGCAAGATAGTATTGGGAAGAATCAAGATGTTCACTACAAATAGTTAAGATTAAGTTTTTCACATAATTTTGTATGGAGATCTTGACGACGACAATTATGAAACCAAACCTTGCATCTAGATAAAAGGTTAAACCTAATTAATTTAGTGGAATTATTTACATCATACTGTGTATAAATTTTTTTTTATTTTACAAAATTTGAATTAAAACATTGTTTTGAAAGTTTCTTTAAATTCTTGATATACTAGTTATTTAATAAATTTGATTCGATTCATAATTTTGTTACTTATCTTTTGGAAACTGAAAAAAAGATATATCATTTACAACATTCTTTCCGAGCTTGTTTACACAACTAATGGCCGAGCAAAAGGCTGTCATGTTTAATAGTATTTATAGATAAAGCAACTTGGTTGTTTAAAAGCAAAATCAAATAATATTACAATTTATAATATAATTAGTCAACAACAAGGTGTATAATAAATTTATGTTATTTAAAAGTTTATATGCGAAAAATTGATAAAGCAAAATTTTCCTTTGTTCTTTTTTCTTCAATAGTACAGTCTGGTTTTTATCTTTGTTCTTTTTTTCTTTAATAGTACAGTCTGGTTTTTATCTTTGTTCTTAAAACGTTGCATTTAATTAACTTTTTATAAATGATTTAAATAAATATTTTATCAAAAATTTTATATTATTCAATTCATGTCAAGTGAACTGAATAGAGTGAAACAGAATAGAGTAAAAGTTTTTAAATTTTCACACTATTATCCTTCATTCTTCTTAAAATCACCTCTTGGTATGCGAAGCGAGTTATGATGCACTTTAGTGACCTGAATTCGTTTTCGCGGCCTCTGTATGGCAATTAGCCGGAGGCTATAAACCACAATACCAATTGATGTCTAGTGAAAGACAAGATTATAAAAAAACCTTTACAACAATATAAAAAGCAATTGCCTGTTGCTATTATTAAACCGTACGACACGAATGCAAGAAAACCAATATTTGTATACTCCTGATAGGATGGCAAGGTTTCGTTGCACGAAGTGTTTTTACATGTTCATCACCGTTGACGTTAATGTAGTTTAGTTTGATTTTAAGTTTGGGCAATTATTTTAAATAAAATAGATTTCTTATATAGATAGAATTCTTGAAGTAAATAGAAGTTACGTGAACGTAATAACAATAATAATAACAACTTTACGCATAATTTACAATAATAATAACAACCTTACACATATAATAACAATTACATAACTAGCATATTACAATAATAATGACAACTTACGCAACTTTACAATAATAATAACAACTTTACGCATCACGTTACGGTCGAAACATGTTTCCATAGCGTAAAATTAGGTGACGTAATGTTTTTTTTCTAATGAATAATTAAATATTTCAGATGCGAAAAGCATTGTTAAATTATTTTTATTATGCGAATATTTAATTATAGCCATACCAAATTTATTACAAATTTAGTGTTGAAAGTTTGGGAAACATGAATTTGATAATATTTATACAATTTATATATAGATTATGATGCTAAAATGGAATTTGCGATTTAAAGAAATTTATCAAGAATGTGGAGGAATGAAATGAGTAAACCATCTTGTAAAAAAGTATTTTTGTTTATTATTTTTTGTTTATTTACCATAGGATGGCATAAGATTTATTACTAAACTGAATTTTTAGTGTGTATCATCCATAAAATATCTGCAGAGTTTTCATTATTCAAATTTATTGGTAAATTCATTATTCAATTTTATTGGTATTTAAAAAACGAATTGTTTTGATAGTTAGTGCGTGAGATTTTAAATTGATCAAACCTTAGATTGTTATATATAGAAAGGTCTTTAATTAAGTATTTTAATGGTGAAAAAATTGTAAAAATTGAGCAATTCTACTAAAAGGTATACCATTATTTTGAGCCTCGAATTTTTATTGAAGAAACTGTAATCAAATTTTGAGTTTTTTTTTTACTTAAAATGTCATAACTTTGTAAATTTTTATCGAAATATATACAACTTGGTATTAAAAGAAAGGTCTCACAAAGGGCAATGTATATATGCAAAGGGTGTAGAAAGGTGCGCCCTTTCTACACCCTTTGCATATAGGGATGCTTACAAAACCCTTTAATATGTTGAAAAATGTAGATTTTTTTAAAGAAAATATATTTTTATTATATTATATTTATATATTATATTATATATAGTTATATTATAATATTATATTACAATAATTTAAATTTTTTATTCGTATTTTTATATATGTTCTAGCATTACCATCAAATATGATTTGGATTCATTAGGACACATAGGTTGATAGGCTAGAAAATCTTTTAAGATCATTATTCAAATTAAAGATCATTATCTTCATATTTAAATGCATGCAATTTAGCATCAATAGAAAGATTTCCATGATAAACATGTTAAGAAAGCACAAGAGTGTAATACTTGGCAGCTTTCCACCACTCACACTTGGCCTATGTGTGAGTGGTGGAGAGCTTAAATATGATTTTTATAAAAAAAAAGAACATTGAAATAAAACACAAATTTTACATACAAAAAACAAACTCTTAACTATATGCAAAAAGACTATATACAAATATCAACTTCACAAATATACATACAAATATATATATATATATATATATATATATATATATATATATATATATGCATATATATATATATATATGCATATATATATACAACCCTCGGAATTAGGGTCAGCATTCGGCAATGCCGACCTAACTGCCGACCTGAAAGTATTTGAGATCAGCAAAAAATTGCCGACCTCGTTTCTGTGTTTTATGGTTAGACCTTTGTGTCATATAATTTTTGCTGACCTGATACCGACCTCAAAAAGATTGAGGTCGGAAAATTATTGCCAACCTCATTTTCCCTAATTCTGAGGGTTGTATATATATTAGGGTGTCCCTAAAAACAACTTTTTTGAAAAAAATCTGCTCCCACCCCTTAAATGTGTTCTATATAATACGAAAACACTAGGTTTAAATTTTTTTTGAAAAAAACATATTTATAGAGGTCCCCCAAGACCCTTTAATATTTAACGGGTCCCTAATATTTTCAAAAAAAAAGTTTCTCAAAAATAGGTCAACCTGGTACTCAAATGAAGCGCAATTATATAAAAATTTCAAAAATAATATTCATTTTGAAAAATAAATTTGAAGTTTAAACTTATTTATCACAATTATCATGAAAAATTCACTTATTTCATTTTTTGCTAAAAAACAAGATTTTTACGTAGTAAAACCTAAAATAACTATATTATTTTAAAATGAATGTTATTTTTGAAATTTTTATATAATTTCGCTTCATTTGAGTACCAGGTTAACCTATTTTCGAGAAACTTTTTTTTTTTAAATATTAGGGACCCGTTAAATATTAAAGGGTTTTGGGGGACCTCTAAAAATATTTTTTATTCAACAAAATTTTAAACCTAGTGTTTTTGTATTATATAGAACACATTTAAAGGGTGGGAGCAGATTTTTTTCAAAAAAGTTGTTTTTAGAACCACCTTAATATATATATATATATATATATATATATATATATATATATATATATATATATATATATATATATATATATATATATATATATATACATATATACACATATATACATACATATATACACATATACATATATACAACTTCATAAATATATACATACATATTTACATATACCTATTAATAGGTGTATACAGATTCACTAATAAGTGAATCAACATACGCTTATTATTAAGTATATGTATAGTTATTGATAATTACATCCCTGATTCCCCTGCCAGGAAGTTTATATTTAAAATGATAAACTGCCCATATACAGTAGGCCCCTTTTGATTTAGACCCAGGATGGCTTAGGTGCCAAACCAAGAAATCACTCCTTGACAAGCATATATTTTATAAAAAGACTTAAAGGTTCTTAAAATGAAAATGAAAAACAAAAATATAAACGTAGTAAATAACTTACAGTGGCTGTAAGTTATTTACTACGTTTATTCTCTATCAACATATTTATACATAATTTTTTGTCTGAATTAATTTCTGTTGACATAAAATATGGGATATATTTTGAGAAAATATGTTGTATTTTGAGAAAATAAGTCATATTTTGAGAAATATGTGTGACATATTTTCTCTTTCTTTTTTGCAATCAATTAAGTATTGTGAAATTATTTAGGGAAGGGGTTCGTTTAAAAAAAAAAAAAGTAGTTTTGAACAGCAAATATATATCTTGCTGAATTTTTATACTAAAATAAGCCTGAAATAAAGAAGATTTAGTAAAATTGGTTAACTGCATCCGAATACTCCCCAACAATATGGACACAATAATTCATAGATTTTTTATTGAAAATCCTAAAAAACAATTGATATTTTCAACTATTTATCTTCTGCTATAATATTATATATAAATATATATAAATATATAAAAATATATATATATACATATATATATATATATGTTTTTTTTTTCTTAGCGATGTTAAGATCCCACTACACAGTATTTTATAATTTTAGCGGGTTTTTTTTGTTTTTGAATTTGTATTCAATGGCTGATGATTGCCGTATAGGCATGAAACTTAAAGTACCATAGAAAAAGTTGTTTTTTCTTCATTAATATATATGTATATCGCTCTATTTGAAGTATCTTTTTAATATTGAGCACTCTTTTACGACTATGAGTTTTGTTTTATTATTATAATACAAAACAGCCTCAAATATCAATATATATATATATATATATATATATATATATATATATATATATATATATATATATATATATATATATATATATATATATATATATATATATATATGCAGGGTGTTAGCTAGGAATATATTTTGTACCACAGTTTTGCAATATTGGGAATACTTATTTTTATTGTTGTACAAAATTTTTAAAATCAATGTATTAAAATAGTAATTGATAATTTTTATTAAAATTTCCCTATTACTATTTTTATTACGATTTTTTTGGAAAGATTGAATTTTGGGAATTCTTTACCCATTAGGAACTCTGCTGTAAAAGCAGTTAACCGCAATTGTAAACTAATAGATTTTTAGAAACAAATTAGTTAAAGAAAATAAAGTGTTTTAAGTTTAAACTTTTCGTTATATTTAATTTTAAGTTTTAGTTTCATTAGTTTATAAACTTTTATTGATGTAAATAATTTATTAATAAGATATTTTGTTTATTGTCAATTCAATTCAATATAACATAAAGTTTTAATGATGTTCTTTAATTTATGAATATAAATTATAATCACGAATATGTTATCAGTATCTGATAAAACTCTTTATTGTTTAAAAACATTATTAAAGTTCATAAAATAAATAAGAAAAAATTTATTAACAGTTATTAAAACAACCAAAAACCAACTGTAAGAAGTAACCAAACTATAAGAAAATAAACAAATATTATGTTACGTTTTATGAAAAAATAATTTTTTTTTTAATAAAGTTTAGTTCTTATTTGAAAAAAAGTGATAAAAATGATTTTTCAAATAGGAACTTAGATTTTATTTGCTAAAACTGTCTCCATGATTTTTAACGCGTAAAGAAGATAACTTTATTTTCAATGTGGTACTTAGCAATATAACTTCTAACAATACAAAATATATTTGCTGAGTTGAGTCACTTTGAAATGCATTTTTGTTATGCAGTGAAATCTCGTAACAAGGCCTGATGCGGCACCATTGGGCTAGCTAACACCCTGATATATATTTTTATATATGTGTGTGTGTGTTATTATATAATAACAACATACGATGGTTATTAAAAAGTAAAGTTTAATGGTGTATTATTTTTAGAAAGTCTCTGAGGATGACATAACTGTAGCTAAACATTACCACGGTATTAAAAATGAATTCAGCAAACATTGTGCAGACTTTAATATAGCCGTTAATTGTCAGCAACATACTTGATCTAGACTAAAAATTCATCATCAAGCCATCTGCACAGATGATATAAAAGATAATAAAGTAGGCATAGCTCTCCTATGCAAAATTGGTGAGTTTTATAAAGTAATCTCTGATACATATTACTGTCTTGGAGGCTCAATAAAGAATCTCTATAGGTACTCCTAAAGCACTAGCTTAAAGAACCTTTAAAGGATTCTTAGGAACTATTTTACGTTCTTCTAAGAGCCAAACTTTAAAGCTCCTTATAAGAACCCTTGCTCTTTGAAGATTCTCTACAGGTGGTTTTTTGATACATTGGTTAAAAGTCAGAATGCATGAATTGGAAGGCAGAATATGTTGCCATACAAATTTGTTATATAAAATAGTGGAAATTGTTGGCATTTGTAAAAGCAAATTAGGGGAACCAGGAACGGGATGTAAGAACAAAGAAGATTGTTTTGAAAATTACCTAGCTTGTGGTACGTCTTTTAGCATGCTAAATTAATTTTTTTGAACTATTTTTCTTGAACAATGAATATTATTATAATACTCATTGTTCTAGAAAAATAGTCTGCAGGGATGACTCATAAAGGACTCCAATTTTAAAAGTCACAGAACCACTACTTTTTCTTGATCTCTGATGACAAGAAGTTCTAATATTGTTAAGATCCTTGCAGACAACTTTGAGGAAAAATTTCATGAGATTTCATAAATGGGAACCTTATATTTTCCAGCCAGGAGTCCTAGAATCCTTTGCCATTATTTTAAATAAGGACCTAAAAATGTTAGTTCCTGTACCCTAAATGTACCCTAAATTTTACCATAGTAGTCTATTAGCTTCTCAACATATTTGAAGCTTGTGGACACCAAAAACCAAGAATAGGTTTTGGTTTTGTAACTTTCAAAGTTGGAGCCCTTTTTGGGACTTTGCATACCTGGTATTATATAATAATAAGATATAATGGTTGTTAAAAATAAAAGTGTAAATATTACATTTATTTTAGAAAAAGTCTCAGAGGGTAATGAAACTGTAACTTTCAACAAACTTCAACCAGACTTTAATATGGTGATTGACTGTCAGAAATATAGGTGATCTACACTATCAAAAGATTCATCTGATATAAAAGATATTTAAATATTCATGTTATACTCATCTTTCCTCTGCAACATTGGTAAGTATGTAACTAATATTTTCTTAATAATTTGTATTCTATTATACATCACTTATCCTAGGCTCCAATTTTGTTTTATCAAAGCAGACTCCAGTTGAATATTGGCCTTAGTTTATTAATACTAAAAGCTTTACAGCAAGTTCAAATTTTTACAATGTTTTAATTATTATTGTCACATTGAGGCTCTGAAGCCCTGGTTATATAATCATTTCATTGTTTAATTATAGATGATTCTTCATCCGCAACTCTTGTGCAGTTCCGTTGTGGCTATACTTTAACGAAATTTATTATGTTACTTATTTTAAGCAACGAAGAATGGAATTATGAAAAATATTTTGTGTTACAGGTTGTGCACCAGGACAAAATTTTGTTTTAATTTTTATACCTGAAAATGATGAAATTACATGGGGCTGCGAATCAAGTTTTTTTATTAATTGTTTTTAAAATATTTTTCTTTATCTGCTGTATAAAATATGTAACTGTTATATAGTTTTGTTTTGGTTTTTATTATTAGGCGTAGGCAATGTAGTTACTAATTTGATATAAGAACTTTTGATATATATAAATATTTACTAAATGAAATTCGAAATAAACAATACTTGTTAAGGGGTTATTCTTAGTAATTTAAATAGTTTTAAAGATTAGAGAAGGTAAAGATTTTTTTAATATAGTTTTGTTTTAAATAGTTTTTTGAAATTTTTATATCAGTATTGCAAATATCAATTCTTCGATATCATTGATAGAAATATCTTCAATAAATTTTATAAATTATTATTTTTATTTGCATTTTTATTGGTACATCTTGTTTTTAAAATAATATTTACAATTTTTTGAATATTTTTGTCTTGTTTTTGATAGATGGAGTTTGAATATGAATATATTGCATCTTGTGGAAAG
Organism: Hydra vulgaris; assembly: GCF_038396675.1. NCBI lineage: Eukaryota > Metazoa > Cnidaria > Hydrozoa > Anthoathecata > Hydridae > Hydra > Hydra vulgaris. The sequence continues at coordinate 16,722,455 of NC_088921.1, read as the reverse complement.
ATTCTTCAATCATAAGATATTCTCTTTGTGAAAAAGTTGTTTCTGATTTTTCACAAGGGATATTTTAAACTTAGTTTAATATCTCTTGTGATTTTCATGTTGCGTCATCTTTTAGTAGTTAAAAAATATTCGATATTTCTTGGATATTTTAAACATTAAATAAGGCCTATTCTTTTTCACACGACAAACCCTCTACATTCTCAGTTTTGCGGCTTTCTGTTTAATACTATCGATTTTAGCAGTAAGTAGTTAAGGGGTCGTCCATAAAGTACGTACGCCAAAAATTTCGAAAAATTGACCCCCTCCCCCACCCCCTGTTGCCATGCGTACTTTTTAGCCCCTCCCCCGTTGAAAAGTACGTACGCTTTTGAAATACCCCCCCCCCCCCTCTTTTCACTTCATGAGTTAAACACAACATTATTTTAGAAATTTAAATATTAGGAATCGTCCATATAATACGCCGGGAATGAATAAAAATAATAAGTCATCAAAAAGTGGTGATATTCTTTATATTTCGAAACGTTCCATTTGATTAAAATAATTGCTCAATACTTTTCAAAAACAATATGAAGTATAAAAAGAATTTTGGAATTTCTTCATATTTTAATTTTTAATTAGTTAGCGCGATGACTGTGTTGTTAAGGGTAACAACTTTAAAAGCTAAAGTTTTAAAGTATTGTTAAACTTTAAATATTAATTTTTGAAATTGTTATTTAAAAAGTATTTTTTACAATTTTATAAATTTTATTTTGTAAAAAATATTTTATAATGAAAATAAGATACTATAAATTATTTCAAAACTAAACAAACAACCCCCGTTTGCATTTATTGTACCTTGTAAATTTAAGTTGTGCTTTAAATAGTTAGTTAAAAATTAGTTTGAAGGCGGAATTATTAAAATGAATAATAATGAAAAGTACAAAATTATTTACCAACAAGTAGCAAAAGCTATGCCACAAAAAAGTAAACAGGAACAACAGAAAGAAGCTAATCGATTGTGGTATAAAGTTAAGCATAAAGAATTGACGTATGAATCAGTTTTAAAAGAACTCACACGAAAAACAATGGAAAGCAAAAGTCAGTTGATGATGTTTGGTCTAATGTTAAAACATCAAAGAATCAATCTATTGCAGTGAAGCTTCCTCTCATAAACGAAATATCAGATGAGGGACCAGAAGCTTTGTTAACATCCGATGAAGCAGACAAAATAGATTTTATAATCGATGAAACACTAGCTACTTATTCTAAATTTGATATTCAAAAAAGTGAAAAACCACAAACAAAAGTACCAATTGATCAGTCGCAAAAACCTCATACTCCCCAACAAGAGAAAATTCAAACTGAAATTTTGCAGTTAAAAGAGCAGCTGTTAACATTGGAAAATGTGCGCCGTGCAGGGTTGATAACTGACGAACTTAAAATAAAATCAATTTTTGTTGAAAAGCAAATAAAAATAAAACAAACCCGTCTTAAAAAAATGAAACGCGAGGCAATCCGTCAAAGACAACGGAGAGCAAGTTTGAAACGAACACTTAATGATATTGTTGATGACACGCCCCACTTAAAATCAAAACTTTCTAAATTCAACAGAGAAAAAAATGGTAGACCAGCCGTAATTGAAGATCAGCCAGATCTTCTTAATGCCATCGTTAACATTGCATCAATAGGAGCCGCTGCTAGCGATAGACGAAGATCGCAGGAGTTACGTTCATGTAAGACACTTGATGACTTAAATAAAAGTCTACTAAAACTGGGTTATTGTTTATCGCGATCTGCAACTTATTTAAGACTGATGTCTAAGCGATCAAACACTCTTGAGGGAATACGTCACATTAAGACAGTTCCTGTGAAATTGATCTGGACTGCTAATACAGCCCGTGATAGGCATGTCGATGCTGGATTTACATTTGCGTGCATGCAATACATGGATGAAATTTGTTCAATGTTTGGTCCAGATTCATGCTTTTATTTAAGTCTAGACGACAAAGCCAAAGTACCATTAGGATTAGCAGCTGCAACAAAACAATCACCAATTTTGATGCATCTTGATTATCAAGTACGTTTGCCAGATCATGATTTTTTAGTGGCTTCCAGACATAAACTTATACCGTCTGTTTATGCAGCTTGTATTATTGATCCAAACAAATTTGCTGACGCAATGTCATATTCTGGACCAACGGATATTGCTATTAGATCTATGAAGCATGATAGCAGCACTGCTTTTACTCATGGCCGTGATTTGGAGCGTCTTGTTTCAATTGAAAATTTTAAGCTTCACATTTGTACTCCAGAAGGTCAGGTAAAACCTATATTTGTTGTTGCATGTGATGGAGGCCCTGATGAAAATCTAAGGTTTCCCAAACCAAGATTTATAAAATGGGATTTGGATGTCTATCTAACAGGAACTCATGCACCTCATTATTCAGCATATAACAGGGTTGAACGGCGTATGGCTCCACTGAGTCGAGAGTTAGCAGGATTGGTATTGCCACATGATCATTTTGGGACACATCTAAATGCATCTGGAAAAACAATTGACGTTGATTTAGAAAAAAAAAATTTTGCTAAAGCTGCAGAAACTCTAGCTGAGGTATGGTCTGATATAGTAATTGGTAACTATTCTGTTTGTGCTGAATATGTTGAACCTTCCTAACTGTCACCAATAACAGAGCAACATTCAAAATGGATTGAAAATCACGTAAGACAAAGTCAGTATTTTTTAATGATCGTTAAGTGTGATGTTCCGAGTTGCTGTAAATCTTGGCGAAGTTCCTGGAAAAAATATTTTCCTCAACGTTTTTTACCAGGTCCAGTCGTAATGTCTCATGCTGCTGAAGGAATTTTTATTCCTGAGCCAAAGGTAGCACGAAGTATTCCTAAACCTTACTTTTCTTCTCTAGCGCAGCGCTTGGGATATATAGGTTCAAAAATTTCGATGGAAGCTTCCTTTGATTTGTACTGCCCATCAATTTCACAACAAAAAATTGATCAAAGAACTTGCAAAACCTGCAAAATTTATCACGCTTCTAAAGCAAGTGTTAAGCGTCACAAATGCGTGTTTAGAAACATAATCAACACTACCTCTGAGGAAAATATTAAAGAAGACGATGAATACAATGATACTCAGTTAACAATAAATGAAAGTAATTCTGATCAAATTCATGTCATCGAAAACATATTTGATTGGGTGAAATCACCCTTTGATTTAGATCACCAACAATTTAAATTAATTGATTGATGAAGACTATATTATTAATTTTGTTTATACAATATTAAAACGATGTTTTGAAACCTATAAAGATAACAGTTTTTTTTTTAGTTTGTGATTACTTAAAAAATTTTTATCACCCTGCCCTTAACCACAATCTATACTTTAAAGGTACCAAACAAACACTCTTGCCAGTTTGTTGATTTAAAAGTTTCCTGTTTGCCAGCAAAAGTGCTTAAAGATCAACTGCACAAATTTTTCAACAAGTTTTTTGTTTCATTTTGTGTAAACGATCTTTTAAATGATTGCAAAGTAATACACTCACTGTCACCTTGATGTTCAAATTTTCAAACACTAAATTGATTGCTTTCATTTTTTTAGCTCAAATACTTTTCAAAAATTTATAATCTCCAGTTTTCTCAAGCTTCTTTGTTTATTATATTTATCAAAAAAATTACCCTAGATAAGATGATGCAATTTTGTAACGTGACATTTTTTATATTTAAGAAATAATAACTATGTTCTCATACACAAAAAATTTTCGTATTTATATAAGATTGAGCACAAATTTGTTTTCCTCGCGGTAATTAATCTCATACTTTAATTGCGATACAACAACATAGGTGGAGGGTATGCAAAAAACTGTGAAAAAACTATCCAGGCTGGATATAGTCAAAACAATTGTTTTGACCGTCGCAAGCAAATCTTTTTGAATATTGCAAGAAAATACAATAATTGTGGATTATCATTAAAATTTTCCCTATTCCTAAATAACTAATAAACGTAACCAAGTATGTGAGATGTTACATTTATAAAACGCTTCAAACGTAACTATGAGGTGCCACTTAAACGTTCCTGCCTGTTTATTTGAAACTAAAAACCCACAACATTTTTACCAGACCCATTAAAACTTATTACGTTTTAATTGTTAAATTTAAACAAATTTTACTAATTTTCAAGTTCCTTTGGTAAAAAGAACTTTAAAGTTTCCAAAATTAAATTGTAATTAGATCTTCTTTAAGGTGGTTCACCACTAAAAAAAAATCCCCAAATTTCATAATTTCAAATTAAAAAGTGTATGAGAGCATAACATAAGAAAATAAAAATCAACATAAGTGTCATTTTACAACAATTTATTCCTAAAATTGCAAAAATATGTTAAAAAGGTTGCAAAATCAGTCAATTTTGAACAAAATTTTGAAAAACGATAATTAGGAAACAATTAGAAATTAGAGCTTCATATTTGGCAAACAGTTTAATGCACATAAAATGAAGGGCCTGAACCAAAATCACTGCTATATTCTTAGTAAAAGTTGAAATTTTTGATTTTTTTGGCAAAAACATCAAATTTTGGAGGGTTGGCTAATGAAAGAAAATAGTAAAATGTAAATAGTTCATTAACTACTTTGTTTTTAGCATATATTTTGGTTCAGGCCCTCCATCACTATATGTAGAACATGTCTTGAAAATTTGAAGCAAAAAAATTAAGTCATTCAAAAGTTATGACATTTCAAAAATTAAAAATTTCACAAAAAAGTGAATGCAGAAAAACAAAAATAAACATTTTACAACTAAAAAAAATATCAAAAACTTTCAGATAAGTATGGTTTAAAAGTTTCCAGTTGTTGTTCTTCATCTTGCCAACCCTTATTTATGGCTTTTAAATGCATCCTTCTACTTTTTATTTCAAAAGAGTCTTTTTTATTCATACTTGTAACGCGTTTTTGATCCCTACAAAATGTGGACACAGTGGATTTTACACCATTTTCAAGGTTGAGGTGACTCATTACTCTCTGAACACCAGCAGTTTCCTCATTAAAATACAATACAGCTGAGTTCACTTCCAACTCAAATGAAGCTTTGTGAATAAAAATGTTTTTGGGCATCTAGACCATATAATACTTTTAAGATCCTCATGAGAATTCTGTGTTTGACCTTGAGTGCATTTTTTCAAAAGGTTGTCATCACTCAATTCTTTAAACTCTTGCTTAATGATATGATATATCCATACTGGCAAATTAACTATAGGTTTGTAAATGCTGTAACTTGAAGAGTTTTCTTTCTTGCTGGCACTAACTGAAACAAGCTAAGCATTTTCGTCTTCTTTTAGGGTAGGTGTTTTGGTCCACTGGTTGCCGTGAAATGCTCTTTTTCTTTTTAAACTTTTTTTTTTGTTGCTTCCATTATATATAATATTCTAATATTTAAAAATATAATATAAAACTGATGAGTTATACTAAGTAATAAAAAAAAATACAAAGCTTTTAAATTACAACAATAAATTATCAGGAGATAGTATCTGATGAATCAAACAAAAATAACAACTTCCATACACTGTTATATTCTAAACTTTTGTCAAACCATGCTGGCCTTCTAAACTAATGCGTGACTAACCAAATTTGACAAAAAAATTTATTATTTAAAAAAAATTATTTATTTATTATTATATTCAAAAATATCTAGTTATTTATTAAAAAACATCTAGCTATAGATAAGTATTTGTGAGTGGTGATAAGTTAGAAATACAACTAAGAAAAATTACTTTAATTAGCCTTTTTCAAACCGCGTCAGAGACCTGGTAACTAATATTTACTTGAGGGGACATTTTTTTCAAGCGCAGTTTATGTTCAATGTTTGAACATAAACTGCGCTTGAAAAAAATGTCCCCTCAAGTAAATATTAGTTACCAGATCTCTGACGCGGTTTGAAAAAGGCGAATATGTTGCAAAACAAAACAAAGTCAAACATAGGAAATTTGGCATTTTATATCAAACTTTAGAATTTAATCAAAATTAGAGAAACCACCTTCTGTCTCTCCTGGCTCATTTTTGATTGAAGAAATGTTTCTAGTCTAGCCAGACTACAAATGACCTTTTTTTTCTCTTAGCTTTATCAATAAAAAGGTCCCGGTGAAGCTGCAGTCTTTGGTAATAAGGAAAGTTGCCATTTTCGAAACTTTTAATGTATTCGATAAAGCGTTCAGTGCTACTAGATTCGATTAAAAACTCTTCCACTGTTTTTAAATGACAAGTGGTTTCAGTTGATTTAAATTTATTGTTGGCCATCTAATTTAATTTTTTCGTCCTTCGCAAGTTAGTCTAAATCCATCTTCTTAACAGATTCATTTGCCGCATCCAAAAGTGTTTTGGAAACAAGTCACCGTACGCAATGGTGACTTGATGAAAAAAATGAAATTCGATTGAACTTTACTAAAGTTGACTCGTTAGATGTTGGATGCTTAAATCTTTTACGATATCAAAGATGATTCGAAGAAATTCTATTTTAAAAAAGATGTCGAAAACTTAGAAAGAAAAAAAAAGTTTGGCATTGCTTCCACTGGGTATTTAGAAAAGACAGAGTTGGTGGATCCTCCAGACAAACTAGAAATGATCCACAATAATAATAAAAAAGTAGTAAGAAATTAAACCGATTTTGAAGTTTCAACTTTAGTTGTAACAGTCAGAAAAAAATTTCGGAAACAAAAACAATTTAGTCCGAAGTTATTAAAAAGTTGCTTAGCTTCTTAGCTGTTGTCTAGTCTTATTCTGGAAACAAATTATGTTTTTTAATAATATTTTGCGCAATGTTCTTGTATATTTTGTTAACAATTGTATAAACTGTGTTATATATTAAAGTTTATAATGTTATGTGTTACATAAAGTTATGTTTTTATGTTTATGTTACGCATTTGTGATGTTTATGTTATCAATATGTTAACACATTACCTGCTTTTTAGTTGCCTATTTTTAAGTAAATGTGTTTGCTAATCCAGTTTTAAGTACCTGACCTGTCTTCTTTATGGTCGGATGTTTATAACCTTACCTACGTGTTATCCAGTGGTGGATTAATACTATTTGGGGCTCAGGCTTTTTTTTTTTTTGGAGGCTTCTTTATATGCCTAAAAATTAAAAAAATGTTCTCTTTACATTTTTGGGCCTCTAAAAGTGCATTGCCTGGCGCTAGAGCCTCTTTAATCTAGCAGTCTTATCCGGTTTTTCCTTAATGTTTTAAACTAATAACCCGTTTTACGGTTTCTTTCTTCTAGTATATTAATATTAGTTATGTTTATAATTAATTTCTTTTTATTGTAATATTGTTATTTTGATTAATGATTGAAATTATGTCTGAGAACTGAAAATCTTATTGAACAATTTTTATTAGATATATTGTGGACCTCAAAAATACTAAAAGTAAATTAAAAAAGAAAATTCTTAAAACAAAAATCATTTCAAGTAAAATTTTCACGTAAAAAAATTGCAAGCGATAAAACAACTTAGTTACTCAGTAGAAAGTGTCCCTCAAGAAGTTACTCAATAGAAAGTAATCCCTCAAGAGTTTCAATTTTTATCAGGCTTAAACGCACATAAATAGATAAAATACAGTTGTAATAAAAAATGAATTCCATAATAAAAATCCAACAATAAAAAATTAAAATACAAAACTTATAAAAAACTTAACACTTTTTTAAAAACGTATTGTAAAAACTTAACTAATTTTTTTATAAATAGGACAACAAACATCAGCTTTTAGCTTGTCATTATTCATCTGCTTTAACTTCTCTTTGTAAGAACCATTGAATATACGAAAAACTTTTTATTGACGCTGAACTTTATTTGTAAATACTTTAACATTTTACACAGCGAAAATTTTTAACTCTTGTTTTTGATTTTTGACAGATTTGTTCTCGTTGAAGCACATTTCGATGTTGAAAGATCGATAATAAAAAGTTATATATATATATATATATATATATATATATATATATATATATATATATATATATATATATATATATATATATATATATATATATATATATATATATATATAGATATATAGATATATATAGATATAGATAGATATATATAAGTTGAATTTAATAAACTTTTTAATAATATACTTTGATCTATCTTATATTAGCGATATTTCGCTAACCTATTGTGATCAGCTTCATGAGGTATTGACATGTATATTATTAAAAAGTTTATACGCTGCCTTTTTATTAAATTCAACTTATTTATATAACCGTATAACAAAAATATGACAATCAAAGATTGATTAATAAAAAAAATATATAGTGTTAAATAGATTAACTTTTTAAAAAGGTTTTTAAAAGCAAATGATATACCTTTTAAAATCATAGATCGCTAACTGCCAAGCTTGTGCCTCATTCTTATCTCTGTAAGATTTTGAAATCTGTCTTCTTTGCATCTCTGTAAGTTTTTTAAACCTTCTGCCTTCCTTTCATCTGTGTTAGTTTTTTAAAGCTTCTGTCTTCTTCGCATCTCTGTAAGTTTCTTAAACCTGCTGCCTTCTTTTCATCTGTGTATTATATATGATAGTTTTTTAAACTTTCTCTCTTTGTCTTATATCTGTAAGTTTTTAAACCTTCTCTCGTCATCTGCAAGTTTTTAAAACTTACAAAAATCTCTAATCTATTTATCAGTAATCTGTTATCTGTAAATTTTAAAAACCTTCTGTTGTCTTCTTGTCTTTGTAAATTTCAAAACCTTATTCTTCTAATCTCTGTATGTTTTAAAATCATCTTCTTATCACTATAAGTTTTGAAACCTTCTGTCTTCTTATGTTTGTAAATTTTTAAATGTTCTTATCTCTGTTAGATTTGAAACCTGTCTTCTTCTCATCTCTGTAAGTTTGTTTAACCTCCTGCATTCTTTTCATCTCTGTAAGTTTTTTAAATCTTCTATTTTCTTGTTTTATAACTCTATTCTTTGCTTTCAATTTACTTTTTTACTATTTTATAGACTTATAATTTGAAAAGTGATTACTTGCCAACATGTTGAATGTTTTTTGTATTTTTAAAAAAAATAGATGTATTTAGTGTCTAACTTGCCTGTAATTTATTAAATGTATCTCTTGGTGTTAGAAGTCAAAACTCTTTAAGAAAAATAAGTTTTCTTTTGCAAAAATTATTATAAAGTATTACTTCAAGAGTTCCAGTGTCAATGGTTAAAGTTTCAAAAAACAACAGCTAATACACACAAAAGACTTTGTCTAATTTTTAGTTATCATGACTTTAAGATCATCTATGGTGGTTCTATATCATCTATATTTTGACCTTTTCGTCAAACCTTGTAACCTTTACAGATTACAAGGTTTGACAAAATGGTGCAAAATATTCAAAACTTTATTCTCTTGATTTTCTTTTTTAATACATTGCTTACACACCTTATGAAAAAAAATAAAGCCTTTTTCTTATGTTTTTGAGCAACTAAAAATGCAGAACACAACCAATTACTTGCAAGCAAAACAAACCCAAGACTTTTCAGCATTAATTGTTTTGAATATTTCATCAGAAATATTTTCACACTTTCTATGAAACCATTCAGTACACACATCACACTGCACCATGTAAAGAGCCGGGTTCTTTGCATGATACCATAACCAATGCGATCGGCACGAACAGAAAATTTCTAAAGTAATTATTTTTTCTTTATTAAAAGGTACTACTGATGGGCTAAGTGGAAAAGCAGCAAAAGTTTTGTTTTTTATAGATTTAAGAAAGTGGTTCCTAATCTTTTTGCTGTCTAAGGACAATGTTCCAATGTCAATTTTACTTAGGATGTTGAATGCATTGGCTATTGCAAAAACACCACAATCTACCCCATTAGTTTGTTGCTGACATTTGCGTACGTGAATCGTTAATACTTTGCCTTTTGTTTTATAAATATTGCATATTTGTTGTTTTACATGATCTTTTACTTGTCCATGAAAGAGGCTATCATAGTAGCAGATGGTGTCCACTGGACAATTCACATTTGAAACAGTGATCCAATGATGTTGACCAGCATATAAAACTTGAATAAAATTACCCTTCTCCTCTTTAAACAAATATTTTTCCCCTAAGATTGTATCCTGAAATCCTGATTTAAAATTAAATTGATTTTGGAGAATTGATTGGGCAGCATTTATGCTTAAGTCTGTTAGCATTTCGTTGTTTTCAATAACATTAATTTCAGCTTGTGGCAAATTTGAGCGGTTGTAGTTATCAAGTGTAATCCATTCAACGCTACATTCTTCTTTCACTGTTTCCATGTTTAACTCATGTGGCAAATTTAACAGGTTGTTATTGTTGGTAAATGTACTCCAAGAAACACTATATTCTTCTTTCTCTGTATCAACACTTTCACATGTTTCTTCTTGTACTGTTTCAAAGGGTAATTGTTGTTTTTTATCGGTATTTAATGCAAAATTTCCTAACGATCTTAGCTTTTCTGCACCTACCCCATGCCGCCCTAAAAAGATTTTACGTTTTTTACGTATGGGAATATATATACTTTGAAGCTTACGCTTATTTTTCTTAAGAACTGGTTGTCAGTGAATACCTTGTTCATTTGGAATACATTTGTCAAATAGGTTTTTGATTGTCTTTAAAATGCTTATACTTTTTTCCAATACCTCCTCATTATCAATAAGAAATGAGTCATTACTTAATTGTTTGGAAAGATCTCTAAACACTGCAGCCTTACTGTTAAACCATGTTTTTTGTTTTGGTAGTTCCTCTAATTTTATTTCCCTATCATTCAATTCTTTATTTTCTATTTCTTTATCTGTTATAAGTTGCTGATTTATAGTGGCAGATGTTGTTTTTTCAGCAAATAAAATTTCATCATCCAAGTTCAAAAATGGTGAGTTTATGTACAGTTTTGATAAAGTATACCAATTCCACGATGGATATTTATTAAAAATGGCAAAGAAATGCTTGCAAAGATAACCAGTTGTTTTCCAATCTTCACAAGTGCAATTGGGCATAGAAACAGAATCACCAAAAAATAAATGATAAAACTCGCCTGAGTTTGTAAAAGACGCACATGTAAACTTACCAGGTTCTCTAACTGAAACTCCAGACAAGTCAATATGTTGTGCTAGAGAGATTTTTTGCAAGCAATGCTTTACAAATTGCCGTGGTCTATTATGCAAAAAAGATGGCAGGTAAGAACTATACTGACAATAGTTTCCACTAGATCTTGTATTAGTTTCACAGTATCTAGATAGATAAATATTGTAATTTCTGCTAATACAACTTTATTAGTCATTACAGTCACAAAATCAACTCCTATATCAACAGATGGATTAAATATTATTATTATATATTAAAAATAAAGTATGTATATAAAACAGTGATCCTCCTAATTATTCTATGAATTATAAAATATATAAGTAAAAATGGTACCAATAAAATAGTAAACAATGAAATATTAATAAAATTTTTTGATTCAAAAGTCATGTATTAAAAGAATAAAAGGATAAAATAAAAAGAATATTCAAAAAGTACCTATTGCATAAATCTGGAAAATATTCTTCGATAAGTACTGTTAGCATTGAAGATAAGGATGAATTTTGGTACTTTTTTAAGTAGGTATGTTTAAACATTTCATTTTGCCGTTCAACCCCATTGTTCGTATTAATACTTACCATTAATCTATCTTTACGATAAAAATATGCCCATCTCTAATAACACATGTAAATCCAAGTAAATGTTTTATAGTTTATAGATTGTTATACATGTATATATTTATAAAAAAATCTTACTTTCCCTTTCAACCCCCAGCTTCTATTATTACTTACAATTAATCTTTACAACAAATATATAACATATATGTAAAGTTAGTAGGGTGAAATGTTTGGCGAAATGAAAAAAAAAAAAAAAAAAAAATAAAAAAAAAAAGGTGAAATTATAGGGGAAAAAAAAAGTAGAAATCACGATGTAATAATTTTCATTTAGTAATATTCATGTGCTGGTATTAAAACTAATCGAGATCTTAGCTTCAAAATATTTACTTTTATTTTTCTCAACCAATATGCTGGTTAAGGAAATTAAATGTCAGATAAGACAGTATAAAGAAAAGTGTGTACCAAAAATTTTAAGTTTCAGAGTAATTTATTTATTTAAAAAGTTATTTAAAATAAAAATTTTTAGACTAGCTGCTACTTTTACTATAACTTACTAAATAACATAATTTTTTACTATAACTTATAATCATATAAAAATAATCAAATATTCTATAATAAATTATATCAAAAAGACTCAATGTGATTGTAATATATTATATAAATGTTAAAACTATTGAATTTTGTTTCCTTCTATATATATATATATATATATATATATATATATATATATATATATATATATATATATATATATATATATATATATATATATATATATATATATATATATATATATATATATATATATATACATATATACACAAAATTTATTTTTACTCTACAAAGTTGTTTTTTCAACAAACAGCACCTTTTAGTAAATTATTTTATAATTAAGTAAATTTATAATCAATAAAGTATACCAAAAAACCTGTTTTAAGTTTTTCCCACCCAAAACACAAGGGGAAAAAAACGCGCTTTCTTGCAACTCTAACTATTACATATCAAGATGCCATCTTTATTTGATGTTACCTAATGTTTAGGTATGTTATAATTACATACGTTAAAAAAACTTACATACTTTAAGAATAGCTAAACTGATAATAATTTAATGCAAAAAAATTAAAACCTCAATTTGTGGCAACCACTGTTTTTCTAGCCAATTAACCATATTTTTGTGAATTGGATTTTGATAATGATTACTAGCTCTTAAATTTACCAATGCTGAATTTAAATCTTCATAAGATCGAGCCCTAGCAATCTTTCTTAACTTGCACAGCATTGCTACTTTAATTTCACTGCCACCATTGTTAACTTTGTTAAACCATCGCTCCCAAGCCTGTTCCCGATGAAAGTCACATATGAGAACTTGGCACTCTGAAAAATTCAAATTTATTAAGATACTGACAAGGATAGGCCATACTTTTTAATATTTTTTATGTATTAGGATACTAGAAGAGATGTGAATAATTTCAAAAGGCATTTGAAAAATGCCAGTTTTACTAAAAACTAATCAAATTAGCACTTAACCCTTTTTTATATCACACTCCAGTTTAATTATCAATACACAATAAAAATAAAAATTTAATATATAAATAATATATATAAAACAGTGATATAAAGATATAAAAATATTTTTAGTAAAACTGTCATTTTTCAAATGTTGTTAAAAATTATTCATGTCTTTTCTAAAACCTAATAAATAAAAATTATGTGTGCTCTCATATTCAAAATTTGAAAGGTATGACCCACTCTAATGATGACAATAGCAATAATAATGAAGAGAAAATATTTAAATATAAACCCATTACAATATAATCAGTTGTAGTAAAAATCATAGCTAACCTGGATGTAAAAATTCAATTGCATTAATTTCTTCTGCACAACAGTCAACCATAAAGTAGGCAGGATTCCAATTGGGATTCCACTCTTTTAGTTTACCAAGAGCATTTTGAATATTTAGTGATGACTCTCCTTCACAAACAAAGGTACCCACTGTTTGGTAGTCCACATTTGTTTTTACAACAAGGAAAAATAGAGGCAAAGAATATTTTGTGGTTTTATAAGTAGCATCCAAAAGGGTAATTTCGTTGCCGTACTTTTTCAATAACCTTTGCATTTCTTCACTTTGATAAACAAACAGAAAGCTATCAGATGAGGCCTCTACAAAAACTTCATTTGCATCATCACTATCACAATTTTTGACAGTTTCTATGTCATTGTCTTTCTTTTCATCTATATATATAAATAAATAGTAATTAGCTATATTTTAGGTGTTTTAGATTAGGGCCAGCTTTATCAATAGGCTAACTAGGCTGCAGCCTAGGGCCCCATATTATAATAGAGGAGTATATATATCCATCCCTGTTCAAGATCACAGTGCAATAGTAAAAAATAAACAATATGGCTTTCAATAACATTTTAATTTTTCATTAAATATTTGCCATTGAAAAAATGCCTTATTTTTTTTCCCTCAAACTGCTAATATAATTTAATTTGAGAACTGAATTAAATTTTGGTATGATTGGTAACTAAAAATGTTGATTTTTTAAATATAAAATTGTTTGATTATATTAATATATCTGTGTTGGTAAAGAAATTGAGCAATTATTTCTAATACATATAATATAAAATTATGACATACTTTTTAATATTATTCCTTTAGGACGAAGAAAAAATCTTTGTCTAGGATTTTAAATTTTCCACTGTTCTATTTTTTTTAGAAGACACTCTTGGTCAATACTTGAATGCCTTTTCTTTTGTATTGCATCAAGCATATAATTCCGAATAATTTTATTTGATGGAAAAAACCTTTTATTTGATCTGGTTGGACAAACACTATTTTGGAATATCTCTTTGGTCACAGTAACTTCCAATCTTCTTCGCATTTCATCTATACTTTTAATAAAGCCAGCAGATGCAAATATTTCATCTTTTAATCTTTTATCTATTGGCTGGGATATACCAGCAACCTGACAACATAAAATTAAAACATAAAAAAATAAACATAAAAGAAATGTTTATATCATTTATTATAAATTTATAATTATGAAGAGAATTAAATTTAGATTCTACCGCATTGATGATGATGGCTTTCATCATCATGATGAATTCATGCTAGGCATGCAAAAAAAAATTTGCTAAACTTATCAAACTCAAAAATAATTATAACTCAATTGACTCTATTTAACATACGAAACCCTTATTATTAATTGTATAACACATTATTTGTCATATACTATACTATTTTCCAGATTGTTGCTATCAGGCTAATCTAAATGTTTTAGTACATGCTAATTTGGCAGCCCTGACACAGAGGTAGCGTGCTTGCCAAAAAAGCTAGAGATCCGTGGTTCAAAGCCATCTCTAGGCAAATTTTGCAAACATCAGTAAGAAAGGAAGCAATAACTGCTTGTTAAATGATATTGCGTGGTGCTTTAAGATAAGAAGATTAGGACTTCTTTGGGCACCTATCATTTGAAAAAATGAAATAAAAACCTCATATTTTAAATAATCAATGCAAAAAGCCTGACACTAAGCTCCATTAGACCCAGATTACTTAACCTTATATTTTATCTCAGAAGTGACTTTTAGAAAATCTTTAACAGTGTCATCAATAAAGGCAAATCAGGTGTGATACTGTTTTAATTACCTCTATCAAAGATAAGGCAGAACTATTTGCAAAAATACTTTTCGTCTAATACATCTCTTGAGTCTAATGATCACACTGTCATTCCAGAGAAACAGGTGAATCCATTAGTAGACATAATTACTCCTGCATCCATTACAAAAGTTATTTGCTGCTTAAACTCTTTTATAGCTTGAGACAATATTCTAGTCATACCAAAGTGTTCTCCAGAACTCTCTCCATTAAACAAGTACTTAACTGAACCTGATTTTCCTGCCTGCTAGAAAATAGCATCCGTGGTTCCAATCTTTAAAAACTCTGGAGAAAACTCTGACCCCTCTAACTACTGTCCAATCAGTATTTTCTATTATTAGCAAGGTCTTTTGATCTTTAATTAACAAACTTCTAATATTTCATCTTGAGTCTAAAAACATATCTTTTAAATTTCATTAGAGAAAGATTCTACTATGCATTAGATGGAGGCAGGGAGACATATATCAAAAGGTCTTGACATATGAAAAGCTTCACTAAGAACACATAAACTGTATATTATTAGAGTACATTTAAAACATGTAAAAAGCAAATTTAATCATAATAACTTTATGTATAGCTATTTGAACTAAATTTTAAACTGTTTTAAAAAGTAATAAACTTAAAATCAAGCTTAAGCTTACATCTCCAGTAAAGTGACTGTTATGAGAACATTTTAAAGGAAAGAAAATGGAAAACATTCTTTTCCCTATTTCCACATTCCCGCTTCTTTTTATAGCGTCTTTTATACATTTAGAGGATTGCGCTCTTTTCCATTGAGTATCCTCAGTAATCTAAAGCAAAGTTAATTTTAAAAATAACAAAGTTATATTATTTAAATTTTATTATAACAAAATATATTTTTTATTCTTTGACTATTTAATAGCTCGTATATGAAAAAAAGTAACAACAAAGAAATACAAAGTTACACTAAAACTTGGAAACTGATAAATTTCTTTAATTTTAATTTGTGAACTGCAATTAAATTTCTTGGTGACCTGAACCATTACATAGTTTTTGGAAAAACTGTGATCTGATTTCTATTAAAATTATTACAAAATAAAACACTATATATTTAAATACATAAATAGTATATTAAATAGATACCTGTTTCATGTTTTGTATGTGAATTTACACACTCTTTAATTTGTTACACCCAATCTGTGTAAGAAATTGATATAACAAAAACAAAATCACCTTTTCTTCATTTGAGTGCATTTTATATTTTTCCTTAAAAGATATTTTCCTATCTTTACCATGCATGCAATCAAGCACTTTACTGCCTAAAACCATGAAAGGAGTACCATTAAATAATATTGCATCATCTTCCCATCTAATTTTGTGGTGTTTTGCAGAAGAATCTTTAAAAGTTGTAACAAAATACTGTTTGTAATAATAATAGCTCATTATTCAGGAAAATTAAGAGACTGAATGCTATAACTCTTTAAAATTGTCTTACCGATATTTCCAAAGTTTTTAGCAGCAGTATAACACGAAAATTTTGATACTGTCTCAGTTTCATATCTTTGTATCAAAAGAAGCACTTCATCATATGTTTCTGCAGTTACCCAACATCCCTCTTGAAAAATATTAGTGATAAAAATTAACTTGTGACAGTAATAAACAAACTTATACTTCAAAAAGTGCGTTGGTAAATGATTTGTAAATATTTGTTTAAATATTTAAACAAGTTGTACAAATAACCTTACATAACATATTATCATGATTTTAATATTTAATTAAAATATCTTGCAAATCTTACCTCTACTTAATGATGTTTTTTCTAGTAAGTTTAAATTATTTACTTCGGATAACTTATCATAAGATAATAAATTATTTTCCATTTTGAGCTTTAATATTTAATCCTTTACGTTAAATCAATAAAACAAGACAACGTGTTATGAGTATTGATTATATCATAAATTAAATTATAAATGCATAATTTAATTATGTTAAATCTGTCCTGGACACTTTGCGGGACAATTGCGGAACTTCCGCGTATTTTTTGAAGCAAAAATCGGCCATTATGGGGGGCAAATTTAAAAAATAGTAAATCACGGTTGTTTGGATCAAATAATATTCGATATTTAATATTCAAAATTTATAAATCATGGTTAATTCTTGTGCTGCAGCTGGTTGCACAAATAGAGCAATGAAAAACGACAACAGAGCATTTCATAAATTTCCAATTAATAATAGGGAACTCTGTAAAAGGTGGATTGTTGCTATAAAACGTGAAACATTTATTCCTACTGAGCACAGCCGCATATGTAGTGATCACTTTTTACCTTTAGATTACAGTATACCTGATTTTAATAACAAGCCTAAATTAAAACCTTTTTCTGTGCCATCTGTTATTATTGATTCAAAACCAAAAGTCAAAAGAAAGTTTAGTTCTATATCGCCACAAAAAAATAAAAAGAGACTCATTAAAAAAGTTTCAGAAACAGGCAGTCACCATCACATCGATTTCCATTCGGATATAAGTGATAACAATAATGTTGCTGCTAATAGTAACGAAATTTATATTAATAGTGTTATTTTAAAAACAACAGAGAGTATTGATTGCCAGGTGGATAAAGATAGTAGCTTTAATATTATCGAAAGTAGTAACAAAATTATTAATGATGATACTATTATTTCTAAAAGTACATTATCGACAAATGCAAGTCCAACTAAAGCAAAATTAAAGGCAAAAATTAAAATTCTTAAACAAAAGTTGCGACAAAAAGAAAAAAAAATAAATTCATTAAAGGTTATGCTAAAAAATCCTAGCAAAAAAAAAATTGTTTCTGAAGATGCTGCTAATATTCTTTGTAAAAACTTTAGTGGGTTGACATTTGATATTATAAAAAATCAGTTTAAAAACAATACCTCACTTCCAAAAGGGCATAGGTATACTGATGAAATTAAAAAATTTGCAATAACTCTGCATTTTTACTCATCTAAAGCATACAATTTTCTACCGCCTATACTCCATTTACCTGCTTCAAGCTCTCTAGCCAACTGGACTTCCTCTGTAGATTGTGAACCTGGTTTTTTTGAAGATGTTTTAAGTTATATTAGTATAAAAGCAGAGACTGACATTAATTATAAAGATTGCATTAATTATAGATGCAATGGCAATCAAAACATCAATTCTAAACGATAAACAGAAAGGTCGATTCATTGGATTTACAGATTATGGAAAAGATATTGTTGCAATTGAACCAGATACACCAGCTACAGAAGCATTGGTATTTATGCTGGTAGGATTACGAGGTCATTGGAAAACACCTATTGGCTATATACTGTGTAGTAAAATAACAGCTGAAAACCTTTCATGTCTTATTAAAAAAGCATTAACAGTTTCCTCTGATAAAAAAATTAATGTACGTAGCATTACATTTGATGGTGTAAATGTTAACTTTAATTCTGTTGCATCACTAGGATGTACATTTGGGAAAAGACAAGAAAAAATTAATGGAAGATTTACTTTTGAAGGCTATAATCACTACTTGTATGTAATCCCTGACCCAAGTCATATGCTAAAATTAGCTAGAAATGCATTATGTGATTTAGAGGTACTTAAGGATTGTGATGGAAAATACATTAAATGGAGTTATATAAAAGCTTTATATGAAATACAGGAAGAAGAAGGATTAAAATTTGCAAATAAAATCTCAATAAAACATATTTATTTCCAGCGTCACAAAATAAATGTTAAGTTTGCTGCACAAACACTTAGTAGTTCAGTTGCAGATGCAATTGAATTTCTGATGTTTTCCAAACATCCAAATTTTAAGCATGCTGAAGGAACTATAAATTTTATAAGGGTCATCGACAAATTATTTGATATGCTGAACTCTAAAAATCTTTTTTCAAAATCGTATAAGAAAGCTCTTTTTTTGAATGATTATCCTTATTGGAATGCAACTTTTGATCAAATAATTAACTATTTATCAAAGTTGACAGATGCTAATGGTACTCCATTATCAAAACATAGGAGAAAAACCTTTGTATTAGGGTTAATTGTGGCTGCAAAAAGTCTTCAACACTTAGCCTATGAGCTTTTGACTTAAAATCTTCATCCTTTTAAATTTTGCCTAACATACAAATTTTCACAAGATCATCTTGAGTTACTGTTCTCTTGTATTCGTGGAATGAATGGATTTAATAATAATCCAGATGCCCTCCAACTTAAGTCATCTTTAAAAAGAATTCTTTTGCGCAATTCTATTGTAGGCTCAAAGCATGCAAATTGTTTAACATTTGAGGATATTGCAAATTGCTCTATTTTTGCATTAAAGTGGAGTAAAAAATATGCAATTTATTTAAATCCTGAAACAGATTTTTTAAACTTTGATATTGATATTGTTACAATTCAAAATTATCTTGATAATACCTCTATCTATAAGGAAGCAATACTAGGATATATATATCTGGATTTATTGTAAGAAGATTATTATCAAAGATAACATGTTCTGTGTGTGCAAACTCACTTATTTCCCAAAACAATTTTGTGGAACATTCTTATGGAACATCAGTTCTTTCATTGATTAACATAAAAAATAGGGGTGGGCTTATTGCTCCAAGAAATGATGTTATACAAACTATAATAGTATGCGAGAGTGTTTTCAAAATTTATGTCTGCGGTGACAATTTTAAAAAACCAAAAATGAATGTGGAACGAAACCTTAAACTGAAAATGATTTATGCAGTTAATAAAATTATTAGTGAAAAACATTTTTTTAAAGACCTAAATGAACACGATGCTGAGCATGAAGCTGTCACTGAAGACATGCATTCCACAAAACTGATAAAAATGTTAGCAAATGACTTTTTTACAATCAGACTGCAAAAATATGGCCAATTATATACAGAAAAAGTTATAAAAAAATCAATGATTGGTCTAAGTCAACAATCTAATAAATTAATTACATTCAAAGGTTTATAACATAAATATAAAATAAACAATATAAAAGGATAATAAATTATTTTAAAATTCATTTATATATATATATATATATATATATATATATATATATATATATATATATATATATATATATATATATATATATATATATATCTGTGTGTGTGTGTGTGTGTGTGTGTGTGTGTGTGTGTGTGTGTGTGTGTGTGTGTGTGTGTGTGTGTGTGTGTGTGTGTGTGTGTGTTAAAATATTATAAAAAAAAATATTAAATTAAATTTTATTAACTGTTAATTTTCTTGATTTGTTTTTTATATTGAAAGACTCGTATTTCAAAGGAAAGATATTCTTTATATACCTGAATACCTATGGAGCTTTTTTTGTATTGAAAACCTTACTAGATTATAACATAACATTGAACTAAATTTATTTAATTATTGACGGTAAATCAATTATAGAAAAAAGTAATAATGATTTTTATGATAACAAGAAGTTTTTAACCATAAATAAAATTCTAACATTTCTAGAAGGAACCTCTAAGTTGTGTCACACAGAGCTTAGTTAATAGACAAAACAGTTTTATAAAATGTTTCATTACAATTTTTGACTCTGTTTACCTTGCAGTTATGTTATAATACCTCCTAGCATTACTGCAGAGGGTAATTAATGACTAACAGGTGCATAAAATGTTAATAGATTATAGATTAAAATCCAACTAAATCTAAGATTTGAGTTAAATGTTAAATTTTAAAATCAAAAAAACATGAAATAAGTATGATTTTGAAACGTTTAACAAAAAAAAAAGCATATTTTACTTAATTATTAAATTTTAAATCAAAATAACATCACATTTTTCAGATATCTGTGTATCGATTTTTTATTGATTACATTAAATTAAACAATCTTAAGCTTCGTATTTGTTTTGTTTTGATAAATAGCGTAAAGATTTTGCCCCCCATAATGGCCGATTTTTGCTTCACTTTTTCTTATGCCGATTTACGGCAGTTAGACATCTAGTTATTTTTAATATATCAATTGCACATTTCACGGTCATTCAAACTTTACTAAAAAGCGCCAAGTTATTATACGCAAGCGCGTAGGCATAAAGCAAGTTGAATAATTTTCAAAATGGCTGTGGACCTTCGAAACCGAATTAACTTTTCTTAGCAACTAATTTATTTGCATAAATTGTTTTTGTTTCTTTGTTATAATACAATTTTTGGGAAAAATACTTATAGTAGTACCGTTTTTTATATAGAATCAACGAAAATTGATATGGATATATTATATATCCATATCCATATAAAAAGTTTTAGCAAATTCTATAATCATTAACATATACAAACTGATACAAACTTACCAGCGATATGCTGTGTAGATTGGACTAAAAGTAACAAAAAAAGTTGTACACAAAATAATTTGAAATTATTAACAGTAAGTTACAAATGTAACAATCGTCAAAGCTGTTCTGCTTAAGGTGCAACAACTATATTAATGAAATGAAAATAAACAATGAAAATATAACTATTAAAATACAAAGATAATATATTTATAAGCAACAAGATAACATTAGGAATAGTTATAAACTTATGTAAACAATAAACATAGATAAAGATAGTATACAATAAGTAAAAAACTTTAACTTAAGTTTTTTAAGTGTTTCTATATAAGAAAGATATTATAAATGTTTATTAACATTAACTTATTGTATACTATTTTCTCTTTGTGATTATGTTAATGTTTTTTTTAATGAATAAACCCAAAATTTATGTAATTTATACTAATGAAATCTCAAAAAATCTACAAAAAGCCAGGTAGGATCTAAAAAAGAAATAAATATTAGACATGCTTGTATAATGATTTAAACAATAACCCAAAGATAAAGAAGTATATAATCCAAAAATAATAAAAGACAATAATAATGATATCTTTTGTTATATTTTAAAAACACGAAGAAGGTTTTTTGTTAAGATTAAACTAATGAAGTATGAAATATTTTTATTTATATGTGATATCTTAATAAAATTGTCAACTGGTACTAACAATTAACAATCAATTCAATAGTTTAATAGGCTATTATAAACCACATATAAATAAGTATATTACATACTTCATTAATTTAATCTTAACAAAAAACTTCTTAGTGTTTTTAAAATATTAAATGTTAATGTTTTAAAATATTAAAACTGTTGCAATTGAATACCAACAGTTTTAATCTGAAACATTATTCTTATTTTATATGTTACATAAAAAACTTTTTACATTAATCATTATATTTTGGAT
Organism: Hydra vulgaris; assembly: GCF_038396675.1. NCBI lineage: Eukaryota > Metazoa > Cnidaria > Hydrozoa > Anthoathecata > Hydridae > Hydra > Hydra vulgaris. The sequence continues at coordinate 16,699,981 of NC_088921.1, read as the reverse complement.
TTGAAAATAGTTATTAATACTATTATCATGAATAAAAAAAATTGAACTTACTATCTGTTAGTGCATCTAAAACAGTTTTATTAAGCTTGTTCATATTAAATTAAATCTAATAATATAAATTAAAATAATTTAAAATAAGATTTTTATTTGAATCGCCCCCTTATCCGGATTTCGGCCCCACCCGGATTTCGCTTACCAAAAAATAAACAAACAGAAAAACCGAAATTAGGTACCTAAAGTCCAACACTAATTAGACTAATTGCTTATAATTATTTTTCGTTGAAATTTGGCATGTTTATAGAAAATGCATGAGGCAAACTATTTTAATAATAAAAAAAGCGGACTCTACATTTCTTCGACCACAAATCCAAGTGACAACATCAACCAAATTTTCATGCAAAATTCTCGGCAAAATACTCCATAAAAAAGTATGGTAGCGATACACAATATTTATATAAAAATTAAGCCAAACCTTTCTTCTTTTCAAAAGTAGTCAAGGTTTATATATGTTTCTAAAAAGAACCACATCAAAAAACCGTTTGCCTAAGGCTACTTGAAAAAAGTGGTATACTTGGTATAACACTAATTAAACTAATTGCTTATAATTATTTTTTGTTGAAATTTGGCATGTGCATAGAAAATGCATGAAGCAAACTATTTTAATAATAAAAAAGGCGGACTCTACATTTCTTCGACCACAAATTCATGAGAGAACATCAACCTAATATTCAGGAGCAAAATATCCCATTAAAAAGTTAGTAACCATGCATAAAAGTATTTAAAAAATCAAGATTAGCTTTTCTTCTTTCCAAAAAGTATCTATGTGTATATATGTTTCTAAAAAGAAACTCCACAAAACTACGTCTGTCTCACGCTGTCTAAAAAAGAGTTAAAAAAACGAGAACCAAAATTTTAGCATAAAAATCGGTTCCGTAAATCGCGATTTCCACGTACCTAGATATATATAATTTTACGATTAAAACTAAGTTACTTTTATAGGTATCATACTGTCGTTTGTTTATACATTTTAAATTGATATTTTGAAAAATTTGAGCGTTAAAATTAGACAGAAATTTTGTAAAAAGTTTTATGAATCTTTTATCTTTTTGATGCTTTTTATTCATCTCAGATTACAATTGATAAAAATTGTAATCTGAGATGAATAAAAAGCATCAAAAAGATAAAAGATTCATAAAACATTTTCACAGGTCAACAATAAGAAGTTTTACAAAAAGTCATGATCTTTCGAGTTATTATTAGTTTGTAATAAATTAAAATTTTTACCTGTGATATAATTTTTTTTCTTTATTGAGCTACTATATTTTCTTTAAATTTTATTTTTTGATTAGCATTCTAATATTTTTGTATTTAAAACCCACCTTATAGTCAGTAAAAATGAATTTAATTAGTACATTAAATACACGTCTACTGACTTCTTTTATAAAAGAAGTCAGTAGACATGTATTTAATGTACCCTGTTAAATTGTATATAAAAAACATCCTAGAATAGGTGAAAGAGTTTGGACCTTTTCAATGTTTAGCATTTTAAAAGAAAATATTTTCACAATACACAATATGGAAATAGATAGTAGTGATAGTAGTCAATGTATTATATGTAAAACAAAATTCAATGTTGTAAAAGAATACGATGTGTATTTACATCATAAGCTCGCCTGCAATAAAAAATCTTTAACACAATATTGTTGTCATCACCATTATCTTCATCAAGTTTGTCACCATCATCGTATACTTTTAACAATAGCATTTCAGAGATTTTTAATCTAACAGCTAGTAGTCATATCCCAAGAATAGTTAAAGATGCTACACTCCACATTCTTAAGCATATATGAAACAAAGTGGTGGGAAATCAATTTCATTTAAAAGTGGAGGACCAAGAGTAAAATTTAAGAAAAAATATTCTAATTCTAATATTAAAGTCACAATTAGTGCAACTAAAATGGTAGCTATGAAAGCAGATCTCTGCATACCTTGGGAAAAGCTTAAAAATATATCTAGGTTCTTATTTTTTGCATGTTTTTAAGTTAGTTAAAAATGTTATTTATTTTTATAGAATATTGTAAATAATTTTTTACAGATGGCTGAAGAGTTTTGATATACAAACAGCATCACAACGAATGCTTCACAATGAATAGTTAGTGAAAAACTGTCTGGGTGTGACTTTATTATAGAAAATGCCCCGTTTACATTTGAAAAGGAAATTAAAGGAACCTTTGAAATTAAAGATGCATCTTATGGTTATATTGAAAATTTGCAAACACATATTTTCAAACATCTTGATCAATTAGAAAGGTGATTTGGATTGAAATAATGATTTAAAAAAATAATTTCATGTTTTTAACATGCAGCAACTGCCAGTTGGTCTCTAAACCAGCAGTCATCAACAATTGTTGATATATCAGATCCATAATTCAGTTGTAGTGTGTTATATCTGATACAAATTGATTGTGTTCAATAAATCTCAATTTTTTTTTTAATTATTTTTTATGAACTGAAAATAATTTTTGATCAAATATAAATAATAATATTAAAATTATTTTTAATCAAATACAAATAGAAGTACGACAATATAGCATATTAACACTAATACATATTTGACCCCCAACATAATGATAAGTTAATGCGAAATGTGATGTAAAATACGTGAGGGTTTTGTATTAAGGTTGTTAAAATGTGTATATTCATCATCACTAGCCAATTTTTGTTAATATTAATGTATTATATATTGTTAATATATATATATTTTTTTTATAACTTTTCTATAGTTGTAAAAGTCTTCATTATCACGAGTTTTTCCCTGAGAAAGAGATACAGATTAAAATAGGAGGAGATTATGGTGGAGGAAGTTTCAAAATGACTTACCAAGTAGCAAATACCATAAACCCAAACAGCAAAGATAACACCATTGTTTTTAGTATTTTTGAGGCAAAGGATTATCAAATCAATATTAAAGTTGCCATTTCAAGATTTGAAAAAGAAATAGAAGATCTACAAAAAATGAAGTGTAAGTAAGTTTTCTTAAAATGCGATTTGCGATAAAGTATAATAAAATCTTTTTTTTTCCCCTTTGTTTTGCATCGGCTACATAACTAGGTATCTTTTGGGCTATGTTTAGTAAAACTAGTGAAGGCATTTTTACAAAGCAACTCAGAGATTTAAAAAAAAAGACTTTAACAAGCTGATTATCTTTATTTAGACCTTTTTTTTTAGATCTTTATTTATTTTGTTGATTATTTTTATTTAGATTATCTTTATAAGATGAATAGTAGTTAAAATATATTGATAATGTTTATATTGTTCATTTGATAATCTTTATACACTTCTATAGAGTATAGATTTATTACAATCATTTGCGAATAACATGTTTAGTTTTATTTATAGGGATAGAAATATTAGAGTATTCATTTTTGGTGATTATAAGTTTCTTTGTGCACTTTATGGTATTTCAGGAGCTTCAGGTATTTTTATTTAAAGTTTTTAATTAATAGGTTTTTCTTTATCAAGAAAATCAGAGAGATAACTGAATCACAAAACCAATTATCAATAATCTTACCTAAAATTCAAAATGACGGCCCTGTTTAATAATATAAATTAATGTAATTTAATTTTTACTTATCAATATATTGTTTATTTTATTCTTGAGGGAGGCATTGTTGTCTTTTCTGTTATGCGACAGCAAACGATATGAAATGTATTGACCCTGAAATGAAATATCGCACATTGGAAGATTTATGTTTAGATCATAAAAGGTTTATGAAAAACGGAGGAAAAAAGACTAAAGAGTATTGCAAAAAATTTCAATAATGTGATAAGCGAACCAATTTTAAAAATACCACTAGACCAAGTGATTTTTGGTTATTTTTTTACTTTGACAGTTAAAAGTCACTATGAGCATGATATTCAAAAATAATATCAAAGTACTATACTTTATATAAATTATTTTTTATTTTTTAGGTGTCTTTACCTAGTCTACACATGGCTCTTGGTATTTATTTAAATTTTTTTAACATGTTTGAAGAAGAAGTTCATCAATTGGACATAATGATGGCTGCTGAACCTCTAAAAAGCAGCATAAAATGCTCAGAAGAGTATGACGTTTTTATAAACAAAAGCAGTTGTGGAATCTTCAAATAGACATTCTTAATATTGAGGGTCAAATTCAAGTGGTTAATGATGTCATTTTATTGGCTGCAGTTAGCAATTCAGATGATGTAGACGATGTTCAATCTCTTTACTTAAAAGAAATTGACTTAACAATGAAAAAGAAAAAAAGGTAATTTTTGGATTGAGAGTTTATTAGTTATAATTTCTTAATAGTGAAGTTTGTATTCTTAAAACTGTACATTTTTCAAAATAAGAAACCATGTATTATAAATTTCACTTGTTAAATTTTAACAGAAAATATATCCAATGGATAAAATAAAAACATTCAGTGTAATCAGGGCTTTAAAAGTCGTAAAATTCAAATTCTCATGCCCTATTTTATTAAGCACTCAAGTAAGTTCAAACTTGAAATGCTAATGTTAGCTATGGGAATACTTAGTTTGCTGTTATTTGTGAACCTCAATTGTTAATAATAGTGACGTGGTGAGGGGAGCAAAAGTGGCTATAGCCCCAGACGTGAGGGGTTTTGAGCGATCACAAAAAATAAGCAGCAAAAAATATATTTTAATTTAAAAAGGTATAAATTCTATAAAAATTTTAAAAAGCCTTTTAGTCATTTTTAACCCATGCGCTAAAACCTTTTCATCATTTTTAACAATGCGCTAAAACCTAAAGTCATTCTATTTCTGATATGCATAGTGTTTTACGAGTTTCTTTTTAGACAAATCTATGTAATACTCTTGAAGAATATTTTTTAAAGAAGGGTCAGGGACCTTGCACACAAATGATCGAGACAATATTACAGCAGCTTAATGTTCAACGTCAAGCATATCATGGAAAAAGTTTTATTGGAAATCATGTGCATAAAATGTTAAAAGTAATATGTTACTTTTTAAGTTTTTGTTACTTTTTAACTTTTATTTAATAAATTTTATTATAAACAGGGTAAAACTTTTTATTAACTATAATTTTTTGTTAATAATAAATAAGTATTAACTATTAAAATATATTTCTATTTAGAAACCTTCGATACTTCGGTTATGCAACTTTATTTTTAAGTTTGTTTATGACAAAGGGTATTCAGGGACAAAAATACTAACAAAATCAATTGAAGTTAGCAATCAATACAAGCAGCTCTTTGATAAATTTGCTCAATGTTATTACATATTTTCATCCAAAAATACTATTTCAACAGAAAAATTAAGTATTTTAAGTAAGTTTTATTATTTTTATAATGTAAAATATGCTTTAGTGCTATTCCTGATTTTTTTTATAACTTATATTACAATAATATTTAAATTGTTCAGAAAAGAAGATAAACGAATTAATGCAATTTTATCGGGAAAATTGGCCCGAGGCCTCAGTTTCGCCAAAGTTGCATATGCTGGAACATCATGCTATTCCGTTTTTAGAAAAATGGAGAGCGGGATTTGGATTTTATGGCGAACAAGGCGGTGAGTCAATACACATGGAGTTCAATAAACTGAAATATATATATCAATCAATTCCTTGTCCAACGATCCAATTAAAAAGTATTCTTAAATCCCATTACCAAAAGACAAACCCGGAGAACATCCAGCCTAAACCATGTGTAAAAAAAAGAAAATTTATTTTAAAAAATTCTTAAATACCTAACATTTGACTCCGCTGAGAAAGTCTCCAAAGAAGAGCAATTAAAAACGGCTATTTTCATAGCCACAAACATATTAAAAGCATTACTAAGTATAAAATAAGTTTTAGGCTCTGGGGTGTAAATAAATATCACCCTAATTGTATTTTTTTTTTTTTACGCATTTATGGGCCACGGCGTTCGTTTTTAGTGTAGAGCGGTTGGTTTATTTTTTAAATAATTAAAAGTTTTAAAAAAATTACAATATTATCAGACTACTCCTGAGAACATGCGACCGTGTATAAATAAACAAAAAAGATGCTCATGTTTTTTTTAAATTTATTTAAATTTAAGCTGGCACATTGTTTAACTTTAAAAAATCAAAACTTTTTATTTTATTTTATTTTACTTGAAATTTATTCTCGATTCAAAAATTATATATCTATACCATTTAAACTCAATATTATGAATAAAATTAGCTTTTTAAAAGCAGTCTTTTTAGCTTCAGTAGCAACGATGACTGTCTTTTTAAGTTAACTATATTCAATATTCAGTACCTGTTTGCTTTTGCAACCATTTTTCCACGTAAAAGTTAAGAGCAAACAATAATGCAACCCTTCTCAGAAATTGAGTGGGGGATGGGGGGGAGCTAAGGCAGTCAGAATTAATTAAATCAGAGGCATTAACTAAGGCAGTCAGAATTAATTAAATTAAAAAAATAGAAATTCGGAATTAATTGGGGGCAATCGTTTTTCCATCCCCCTGTTTCTACGCCATTGCTTGTAACTCAAAATTAACAACTGAGTTATTTTTTTATCTGGTGGGAACCCTGTGTGATAAATTTGATGCGCCGTGGATAGGTATCTCACTTTGCTTAGTCGAGAGACATAGCGCACCGGCTTCGGTGTCGAATATATATAATACGGCGAAAATTACCGACTAACTTTACAATTTACAAACTTTTCTAAGTAGTTTATATATTTTACTTAACTTATATTTATTGGTCTATTCAAAAAATGCATTGGGTTTAGTGGTGTAGTCTACAAGATAATTAGGGGAAATCTCCCCGTTTTGCATGCTCGGAACACATTTTCTTTATAGTTAGGGCGCTTATATCACTTGCTGCGCCCCTGCGCATAATGTAAGATTTTGTCAGTCTGGCCCTAAGTACGAAAAAAAAAAATTTTTTAGGTGTTTTTATCTAGTCTACACATGGCTCTTGGTATTTATTTAAATTTTTTTAACATGTTTGAAGAAGAAGTTCATCAATTGGACATAATGATGGCTGCTGAACCTCTAAAAAGCAGCATAAAATGCTAAGAAGAGTATGACGTTTTTATAAATAAACAAAAGCAGTTGTGGAATCTTCAAATAGACATTCTTAATATTGATGATCAAATTCAAGTGGTTAATGATGTCATTTTATTGGCTGCAGTTAGCAATTCAGATGATGTAAAATCGGAGAAAAATCAGTGAGGCTTATAAAAAAAAGCCCAACATTTAAAAAAATTCAAAAATTGAAAAAAATAAACTTTTTCAAAAAACATCACTTTACATGATGGAAATCATGTCATAATGCCTTTGAGCAATATGACGCAATTAAACATTTTAGTACAGATAAATCTTAAATTCAATCAATGTGTAACTTAATTATTAAACTATTTTCTTACAAAAATCAAAAATGATCAAAACATAACATGTGCTAATAAGAACTTCATAATTATAAAACTATTAAATAATCTTGTTCTTTTCCTAACAATTAGTTTTTATAACAATTTAGACATAGTCCCATTTATAAGTAAAGTATAAAATAACTGGTTGTATTAATAAATTTGTATTAAAATATTGCAAAAATATCAATAAACTATTACAATAATTTCTAGAAAACTTATAAACAGTTGTATCATTATATACAATTATGCTAATAATATTTAAAAAAATCATTATAACTTTTATATATATTTGCTAAAACTTTTAAACAGTTTTAGCAAATATATAAATTTGCTGCTACTAATTTAAAAATAAATTATAATGAGTTGTGTGTGTTTATATATATATATATATATATATATATATATATATATATATATATATATATATATATATATATATAGATATATATACACACACACACAAATATGTAAGCTTTATAAATATATGTATATATATATACATATATATATATATATATATATATATATATATATATATATATATATATATACATATATATATATATATATATATATATATATATATATATATATATACTATATATATATATATATATATATATATATATATATATATATATATATATATATATATATATATATATATATACACACACACACAAATATGTAAGCTTTATAAATATATGTATATATATATACATATATATATATATATATATATATATATATATATATATATATATATATATATATATACATATATATATATATATATATATATATATATACATATATATATATATATATATATATATATATATATATATATATATATATATATACATATATATATATATATATATATATATATATACATATATATATATATATATATATATATATATACATATATATATATATATATATATATATATATATATATATATATATATATATATATATATATATATATATATATATATATGTATATACATATATACATATATATGTATATATATATATGTATATACATATATATATGTATGTATATACATATATACATATATATATATATATACATATATATGTATATATATGTATATATATATATATATATATATATATATATATATATATATATATATATATATACATATATACATACACACACAAATATGTACACATTTATAAATATATGTGTATACAGTGGCGGCCGGTGACAATAAACTTTGGTGGGGCCAGCAAATATTAACCAAAAAATATCGCAACGACTCGCTGTCAGCGTAACTGATACTTACGTGTTTGTTAGGAATTTTTTGATTGGTTGAGAGAGTTAAGCGCTAGCATGCTTTCAAAATAAGCATAAGTAATGGCATTGAATCTTTTAAACCTACGTAAAAAGCAGCAAAAACTGACTGAAAACTGCCCTGGTGCATTATGATTTGAACAGATTTTGATATTTCTTCTTTAGTTTTTTTTTTTATTTTAATTTTATAGTAAAAACTTTTAGTTAGTTTGAAGTAAGTCATAAATATAAAAAATTACAATTTACACTACAATTTTCATAAAGGTGTAATATATTTTGAAATAAAGAATGATGTTAAAAACAATGATTTAAGCATATTATTTATACAAATATACTGCTCTTCTCTGTTTCTTAAGAGAAAACATTTCGATTACTTTTTGATTAAACTGATCAATATCCTGTAAATGATCTTTATTCATTGATAGTACAGCTAATGCATTCAAGCGATCTTGACCTGTGGAATTTCTCAAAAGTGTCTTAACTCTTTTTAAAGTACTAATACACCGTTCAGCATCGGCTGTAGACACAGGTGTGACTAAAACAATCTCTATCAACTTTGATATTGCAGAAAATGTTTCAATCAAGTTATTTTCATGCATAAATTGGGATAGAGTGCCGATATCACTAAAAACAGCATTTTCATATAAAACGGTTAGTTCGGACATCAACTTAACTTCACTCAGCATTGGATAGTTGGTTAGAATATTTTTTATATGATTCCGAGGAAAATGTTGTCTATTAAATTTGAAATTTTTCGGATCCAAATATGAAAATGAATTAAATATTTCAATGCTTCTAAACCTGTCGCTAATTTCGTAAATAACTTTATCACAAGCATCTTTAGCATCTTCTATTAGTAGTTCGATTGATGTTTTTCGATTCATTCGGTTTTCATGCATTTCTTCGCAATTGTTAAGAATCGATCCAGAAACATTATCAGTGATGCTATTTCGTACAAAATTTATAGATAACTCAAATTTTTCAAAAGCCTCCTTGATTGTAATAGTGTTGCTTTTACTTGATTGCAATATATTGTAAAGTACATCAACATGTTTTAAAATTGAATAAAAAAAAGATAAAAAAAATTTTAACTCTAAATCTTCCAAACATTTTTTGAACCCCACAGATTGCCACACGCTTGTATCATCCCATCCTTCATCGTTTATAATTTTATTAAAACATTCCCCAATCTTTGTTTTGTTTTCTTTTATGCAAGTAACTATTTTTGAACGAAAATTCCATCGTGTTTCGCAAACTTTTGGTATCTGTTTAAAAGTAATTTCGCGAAGTAAATCATTTCGTTTTGGCGAGGATGTAAAGAACACGCCAAATTCACTTAAAGTAGAAAAAAAATGTTCTTACTTGCTTATTCGACGAACAAACTTTTTTCAAAACTAAATTCAATTGGTGTGCATAGCAGTGAACATAATGGGCATTTGGGTAAACTTCTTTCATTAGACTTTGTACTCCATTCCTTGATCGTCTCATAATTGCTGCACCATCATAAGCCTGTGCAATTAATTTTTCCTTCTGACAAAAACAATTTAATTCTTCTTTAAACACATTTTGAAGACCCATAGCAGTTCTATCCTAAACATCAATAAATGCTATAAATCTTTCAACTGGTTTATGACCTTTTAAATAACGCAAAATAATGACAAACTGAGAACGACATGATACATCAGTTGTTTCATCTGCTTGCAAGGAAACAAATTTTGCTTTATCAATCTCACGTTAAATTTCTTCTATGTATACTTTATACATACATTCTAGAATGTCATTTTGGTTTGTTTTCGAAGATTTTTTGTTATTTTTGAATCTTTAAGATGATCGCTAAACACACTATCCAATGTAGCTAAGTATGAAACCATACCTAAAAATACCCCTCGATTATTTGAGTCAATAGTTTCGTCATGTCCTCTTAAGGGCAATTCGTGTACACCACAAAATTTTATATAATCTATAACCCTCGATAATGTATGTCTGTTTTTGTCAACAAATTCATTATATTTTTTTATGCTAAGACTGTATCCAGCATCAATTGACGATAAAATGTTTGTCTTTCCGAGCATTTGAAACTGCAACGAATTGCTTATGTGTTTTACTGGATTCGTGTTTTTGTATTCGCTCAGAAAGATGTTTCATATCTTTACAGCTATTTTCTGCTCACTAGCTCTCGCCACCAAACAAAACACAATAAAAACAAAACAACGAATTTTTTTCATCACTTACACTTAACCATGATTTTTTTTCAAACCATGTTAGACAAAATGTTCGTGTTTTTTTACCATCAACTTGAGTTATACGAACACCTTTTGGTTGTTATGCCCCAAGATTTTTGATTTCTAGTTTTTCTTAAAGGCCCAATGACGAGAAACGTTTTGCCAATCAACTATCAATTTTGTTCATGTTAAATTATCTTATTAATGAACCTAAATTATTGTAATAAGATAACTTTAAACTATATTGCAACTAGAATATGACTTTGGCATGATTCAAAATTTTATCAACAGTAGTTCAGTCAAGAAGGACTTAATCTTAATTAATAATCGATAAAATAATAAAGAATGTAACATTACATATACATTTAACTCTCTGATGACAAAAGGGTCAACAAAAACAATAAAGATACTTTTACAACATAAAAAATTTTTTAAAGAATCTTTTCATAATACATCACATATTTTAGATAATTAAATCCATAATTCTTAAATACAACATTTAGAATGTCAGTCATAAATAATAGTAAACTTCTTAAGATTATTTACATTGTCTTTACATTCTTTAACAATTTTATGTAATTGAAGATAAAAACTTAATACCTGTTTGTAAGCATACATAAATATTTACATAGTTTTAGTTCTTTGACTTTACCTTTAACCCCCCCCCCCCAAAAAAAAAAAAAAAACATTTCAATAAAATACTCTAATTTTTTTATTTCGATAGCAACAGTATATATATCCAACATTTTAAAATAATCTAAACTTTGTATATTTTTTTAATTAATGCCTTTTTGGAAGTAGCAATTATTGAAGCTGTATTATGAAATGTAACAGTACCACCAGTGGTAGAGTTTTGGTGATTGAAAAAAAATGTTCTTTATATCTTCTGTTGTTTGTACCTTTGTTGTATCTAACTAATAATAATATTGACTAATTATAATCTTTATTTGAAAATCCAGTCTTTAAAACTTGTGTTTAATGCTTATTATCATGGTTGATATTGGCTCTGTTTCAGCGTCAATCTAATTGACAACTTAAAAGATAGAATGACTAAACTACCACCAAACAATGTAAACAATTTTCAATGGCTGATTCATTATGCCACAGAATATGATGCATAAGCTATTTGGAAAAAATAAACTTTAGCAATCCCTCATTGAGAAAAGAACAAGAATTTCAAAAGTGCAGTAGCTCTTATTATATTTGTAGAAATGACTAAGCTTTCTCGTGTCACAACTTGCCAAAAAATACACAAATCAAGATCATCATTATTATGACTGAGCCACAATTTTTTTCTCTGTAAGAAAAAAAAAAAAAGCTTTAAAATTTTTAAAAATAAATAAAACAATATACGCCTTAAAAATGTAGTTCACTAACAAATATTATAAAATGTACAAGATTGTTGACTATAAAAGAAATGCAGAACTTTTCTATGATATTTTAAAATCAATTTTCTAAACTATAAAACTTCCAAACTTATAATTTTTATTACTCCTGTTTATAATTATAGAATAAAATGACTTGTCCTAGAAAATCAAGTTTCTGAAAAATATTAAAAACTAATTTCTTTTACCTAACTGTATATCTTTAAATGTTTATGCCAGACCAACATTTATACCAGTAATTTCTGTTACATTGTTTTAAATATCATATTTTTGCCATGTTCTTATTCCTGTTAATTTATACTCCTAATAACTACTTGGTAAATTTTTTATTCACATATCCAGTTTAAGAAATTAATACTAACACTGATAATATTGCAATATAAACACTGTTAATATTCACAGTAAAATTCCAATATTAACAAATGTATAGTGTTTACATTATTGTTACAAATAAATGTTTACATTTAATGTTATAAAGTTTCCTAATATTACTATACTTTATTGAGTCAACAAAACTTCTAAACTAAATTCTTCACTCTTAAAATCGAGAATTAAAAATGGTGTATGAAGTTTTTAAAATTCGTGATGTTTTTTATGGTTCTTTTCTTTTCGGGCCAGTTCAATGAGGCCCTGCGGTGCATTTTTTCGTCCCATCTGAAAGCACAATAAATTCTGCGCGCGCATCAAAAATAATATTACTACAAACAAAATAAAGGTTAGCAGACTTTAACATCTCTCAGAATTAGGTCGCATTTTTCGGTTACCGGATAATTTTTTATTTTATATATTGTCGCAAAACTTTACCGGACTCTACGTCCCTAAGTCCTAGGGATGTTAGAATTTTTATTTATTTAATTTAAGTTACAAGTACTAATAACATTTTTTTAAATAAATCGAGTACCATCACTTTCTCCATTTTTATTTTATATTGAATTTAATACTTTTAACTCTATTTTAAACTGACTCATAGTCAATCCATTAACTCAATTTAACTATTAGAAGTTTATATTAAATAAATTTATTAAATAATATATAAAATTATTGGGGTATTTATTGGAGAAAACCTTTTTTTTTGGTAGATATCTACACAAGCAATTGAAAAATCTAGATTGAAATATAATATAATCAATCTAGATTTTTCATTTTTTTTTTGTAGTTATCTACCAAAAAAAATGGTTTTCTCCAATAAATCCCACAATAATTTTTATTGTAATATAAACTATATTATAGTGTAATAGTTTTTGTATTAACATATTTAAGGTATAGCATAGCTCCACTTTTATTAGTGGTACTCATGTTGCTTCTGGATTTAAATAATAATAGAAGTCCAGAAGCAATAAGGACCTTAATCTTCCAGTTTATTCAGTAAAGATAGGTTTTTTCGGTTTAATATCATTGTAACTGATGTGAAGATCTTCAATAAATATATTTCAATCAAAGCATTGTATTTCAATGAAATGTATTGGTCAATCCAAGTCACAACTAAAGAGGTTTTATTTAATACAGTTGCAATGTGTACAAATTATTTGTCACAAACCTAGGATCACCCTTTTTGCTTCCCTTTTAAAAATAAAACTCAACACCTTACATAAGAGAAAAAATGTTTATGCATTAAAAGTTGTCAAATCTGTATTATCAGGAATATACCATCCATCTATAGCATGTTTACAAAAAATAAAGATTTAAAGCTTATAGTTAAAAAGCAATAAACTGTCAAGGAAGCTTAAAACTCCAAAATTTCCTGTTGCACATAAGGTAATTTTTAGTTTTTCCAATGACATTTGTTATTTTTGAACAAATGCAAAAAGTTTCTACACTTTTAGAGTTCAAGTGAAAAAAGTGTTCAAACATTAATAAATGTATGTAATGTACTTTTATTAACTCATAGTTCTGCTATAATTTAAAATAATAATCTTTAATACAGCTGTATGTATTTTCAAGTTTTTAATTATTTCATTATATATTCATTGTTTTTGTGTTTCTTTTTGATAAACTCAATTTATGAAATAAATGTTAACTTAGTTTAACTATTAACTTTCTTATTTTAATATTTGTAGTATTTGTAATATTTTTATTTCTTTTTTATTTTTATATTTGTACTTTTTTTTAGTCTGATTGCAAAGAATATTTTTATTTTATCTGATGTTGTTTATTGATGTATCTTAATTTATGATTGGTGTATCTTAGTTTATGATTTTTTTTGTTTTGGTGACTTTTATTATAATTATCATGACAGTTTATCTTTTCAAAACATTTGATTTAAATAATCTCTAAATATTTTGTTGAAACATTAAAAAACATAAAAAGCAGGTAAAATTTTTGTTTAATTCGTTATTATTGGCATTTTAGTTTTAATTATAAAGTTGGAAAAATCTTGCAAAATTTATTTTTTGGTTAGGTAATATTTGTGAACAACTGTTAATTTTTTTAAAAAAAAAGGAAAAAGAAAACTGAAGAAAAAACTGCAGAAGTGGATTTGGACACTCATCTTATAAATGTATACATTCTGCGTGAATTGACTTTAATCCATTATAATTTGACTAATCTTGAATAATGACAATTAAAGATTATAGGCACGTGTTTGTTGTGATCCTGTTGATTGGAATGTATTATCATCATCATAACTGCAGCAAAGAATTTTTTTTACCTCTTTGCTGCAATTATGATAATGTGTACACTCGATTACGATTATGTGAGTATAACCATGATGTGTTTGATTGCCAATAGGAACACCTTTTGGCAAAAGATTACAATATGAATGAGATGAAATATTTATAAATGAAGCTTGAAGGAGGGATATCTATGTTCATGTTTCTCAGGTCCTAAAAAAATTTCTGGCACTTGAACTGCAGCAAAATATCAACAGGACTGGAAGTCGTGGCAAACAAGCTTTAACCTAGAAAAACTGCTCAAAAATGTTAATTTCAGATCTACTCTGATTAGATCTAAGTTTAATTCAGATCTACTCTAAACATTTTTGTATAAATAGGAGTCGGTCTAACTGTCTGCTCATACTCATAGTGCTTGATTTAACAACAATAACAAAAATTTTGAATTTAAGGTAAAAACAATAAGTAACAAAAAAAATTCTATATACTTCCAAAATATTCAAAATATATATAGATGTTAACAATTTTTTTTACTTATTATAACAGTTACTTGTTTAATCTTTGCTTCCAACAAGGCTGCAAGCAACCACTACTAGAGTTGGAAGTTACTGGAAGAGCCAAGATAAAGTTTATGAAGAAAGATAACGACTCACAGATGATTGACAGATTGCAAATTATATGAACTAGAAAAACAAGATGGAGGGAGAGAATTCCAAAGAACATATGTTCAAGTAAAAAAACTAGGCAAATAAGAATTTTTAGAGCACTTAGGAATAGTCACAGTTAAAGGATAAGACTAAATTGAATGATGAGTAATAAAAGAATAAATTTAAGTAGATTGCAGAAGAGACGCTAGCTCTTACAACAGAGAAGAGAAGCAACATTACAACAGTGTGATAATGGTTGGAGGCTGGCTGCAACCTTTACTTGTTTACTTATATTATAAGTTATTAATATGCAGATATTTATATTGTCTATATGATACTATAAAGCTCTTACTTATTATAAGATTGTTTGTTCATCATAAGTTGAACTTTCTTACTTATTGTAAGGTTGTTTGTTCATTATAAGTTGAACTTTCTTATTATAAGACTGTTTGTTCATTATAAGTTGAATTTTCTTACTTATTATATGATTGTTTACTCATTATAAGTTGAATTTTCTAACTTAATTTATATGTGTGAACTCATCTAACAACTATAGTTTTTGAACATAATTATAGATTTGAATAAATTAATGTTAAGTGATCATTTTATTATATTTATAGTGTCAACTTTTTCCTGGATCAACGATGCGACAAAAGAAATTGAATCGAAAGTGGCTCCATGTTTTAACAAGGCAAGAGATCGCTATGATGGTCAAATGTGGTGAGGTATGTAAATGATTGATGTTTCAATCGATGAGAAAAATAACAATAGTTAGAAGGGGAGTGAAGAGGATGGTGAAAACGATCCTCAACAAAAAATCGGCAGATTTTTTAAAATAAATATAAACATCATGTTTTAAATGAATATTTATATGAATACTTTAAATATAAATTTCAATAAATAGTCATATAAATTATTTAAATGATGGTTTTAAAATTTTATTAATAAAAAAATTTTCAAAAAGAGCCACGCTATACTACTCATCTTTTGATGAGTAGCGCGTAGTGTTTTTTTGTTGTCGCAATAGGACCATCCCTTAATGAACCCTTGTATTTGGTGCAGACATTGTTATCAGGTTCCCTAAAGTATTTTTAA
The DNA here is from genome assembly GCF_038396675.1 of Hydra vulgaris. Classification (NCBI taxonomy): domain Eukaryota; kingdom Metazoa; phylum Cnidaria; class Hydrozoa; order Anthoathecata; family Hydridae; genus Hydra; species Hydra vulgaris. Next base: position 16,683,292 of record NC_088921.1, on the reverse strand, counting down.
GGCGGATGGTGGTGCCGAATATAAATTTTTTTTTTTTTTTTTTTTTCTTTTAAATTCTGATTCACTCCCAACAAGGCTGCAAGCAACCACTACTAAATTGAGATTTACTTTGCTGTTTGATGGACAACGCGTGATGTTGGTATGACTTATCTGGGTTTATATGTTTCAGTGAAATAATATTTTTTAAATGAGCTATGGGTCTAAACTTTGGTTAGGGGCATATGGATTCTTTTTTAGTTTGATACAATGTTTATCACGTAAATAAACTACAATCATGTAAATATATCTCTTTCGCCAAGATGTTTTGTTTGGTTAAAGAAAACTTATTTTATTGCATAGTATAGGTTTAAATTTATGCATAAAAATGTTTGCTTTGCAACACAATAACTTCATTAAATGGTTTTCATGCACTTTTGAGATTCCCAAAAATAATGGATATGCGCCAAAAAAAATCTGTATTTTGAAGTAACTTCTTATCTTTTTTTAAATCTGAGCCTCCATATGCGTTATAAGTGTTATGCTTATGCAAAAAAAAAGACATGAATTTTCTACAAAAAATATTCTTTTTATTGCAAACCTTTATATTACGTTGTATTTCCTGTAGATATAGAAGTGCGTGTGCATTTTTTTTTTAACTAAAGTAGGCTATCCACGTCCACTAATTTGTGTAGTATAGTTTTTATTTAAAGCCAGAGGAGTTTTTAGTAATTTCTCAGACAAAAACGAAATTACATATAATGTATATATACATTTTTTTTGTCTTACAAATTGCTCAAAACACCTCTGATTTGCTTTATACAACACAAATTAGTGGACGCGGATAACCTATTTTAGTTCCAAAAATATTTACATGCACTTCTAAATCTGGTATTTACAGAAGATTAAGCGTAATATAAAGGTTTGCCATTAGAAGAGTATTTATTTTAGGAAATACATGTTTTTTTTTTGTAATGTGAGTTAAATCAATATACCAGCATATTGACAATATCAATATGCTAGTATTTGATTCACATTAATAAGCTACAAGCATTGCATCTGGTCTCGCCGCAATATAAATAGATTAAGTTAATTTGAAGTTTTAAATTCCATGTTCGGTTTTGTCTTTCTTTTTTTTTTTTAATTTTCATTTATATTTATTTTGTTTTTTTGCCCCCATAAAGCACCATTCACAGAGCACTGCGAAAAAGCATTTAGCAAGAAGTTCACGCGAACCACGGATCCCTATATTTAAATTGCGGAAGGTTTAAAGTTATATCGATTTAAAAGATATTTCTAAACCGTACTTTATAGAAGGTGGTTAATCCCAAAATATAAATTGTTTTATAATAAAATTATGGAGTATTTAAAATGTCAGTCATTTTTATGTAAGAAAGAGAGAAAAGGTCATCCATAGAGACATTTTTAAATTGAAAAAAAGTAGTTATTGGGCGGGTCCGGACGGCATCAAAACCTATATTAGATTAAAAGAAGGGTTGAATTTTAGCCCTACGTATTTAGATTTTTAGAGAAACATAAAGAAATTACTTTAAATCGTATTCAAGTGAGCTATTATTTCTTTGTCTAAAAAGTTACTTTTCCCTGCATTTTTAAGGTAAGAAACGTAACTTTATAAAATATTTTTCTTTTTTTACTCTGAAAGCTTGATTAATATTCTATTAACTGATTAGTGTACAATAGCTAAAAATGGTTTGTGATACAAGATAAAAGTTAAAAATTATCGCTTTTTTGCTGAAAGATTATTTATTTTTTTTAATGATAACTTTGAACAGCTGCGGGGAAGCGTAAAGTGGTTAAACCTTTTTTTTTTAAAGAAAATGAAAATGTGGTCCGTTTGCAACAATCTTGCCCAAATTTTTCATATCAGATTTTTACAAAAATGGAATTCATGCCGTTTTTTGATTATTTCCAATAACTGTGAAACGGAGATCTCCGTTAAATAAATGGAGTATTAATTCGACGGATTATATCCGTTAGGGTAAAGTTTCCTAATTCCGACCACATCTTTACAATTTCGTTTCTAATGAAATGCCACATTTTCGCAATTTTTTTTTAAATATGTTAACAAATAGGTCTTCAAGACAATCATACACTGTTAGAAAGATATACCTTTCTAACAGTGTATGATTGTAACAGTATACCATTCGGATCTTAATTTTTTTTTTTTTTTTATAATAAAAACTGCGTAGACAAACAAAGATAACAAAAGTAAAAGAATTCGACCAAATTACAGCAAATTTGACAAAATATCAGCCTAGCTTTGAATTTTTTTCGATTCTATTTCAAATCAAATAATGCAAATGCTCATGTTATAAACGATAACAAAGTTAATTCTTAAATATATTAATTAATTCAAAATATTAAATAATTCTAAATATTATAAAGCGAAAAATGTTTTTAAACTTTTTCTTTTAAATATTCAGCTTTTATCATGCAAGTAACATAAACAATTTGTATTAAATGATGTAACCTTATTAACATAAATATCTTACTTGCCACAGGTATTACATTTCAAGAAATTAAATTTAAAATGGAACTTGGTAATTGACTTGAATTTGGTCGCTTTACCCTTCACGATTGAAACATACCGTAAGTTTAACGGATACAAAGTTGAAGTCACAGGATCCTTCGTAGCATTGAAATAAAAAACTATTTCGGTTATCCTGACCTAATTGTGACCAATTGCCTGTAATTTTTTTGTAACAAAATAAACATAACCAAAACATTTTGTAGTATTTATTTTAAAAGGAACAAATTAAGGGAAAAAAACAACGTTATCTTTTTGACTTCTTAAGACTATCAATCTATTTGCTGTGTGCAAAGGTAGACAAGCATCTTAAGAAAATATATTATTTAATATACATGTAAGGATCATATGATGAACTAGATGTATCTCATTATAAACTAATAAAAAAAATTTAACTTTTTTAATCTTACTATCCTAACGCTCTCTTATAAATTAACAGACGTTCAGCTGCTATGTTTTTAAAAAAATTTGGCTATAAAATAGCCGTTTTTTGAAGTAGCATCGTTTATCATTTGTTTATTTTTCTCCCCCAACTCTGGAAAATGGTCTCTGATTTCTTTGGTGAAATATAAGACTTTAATATGGTAATGGTAAGAACTTAATATGGTCTAAATATAATTTTTTCGCAATCTCGATGAAACCAATTTTATATTGATTTTAGCAGGACACATGAACTTCTAATTATCTTGTAAAATAACGTACTCTTTTGAAAACAGCGATCATCCATCTATAATCAAACAGTTATACAGTACATTTAAGGTGGATTAT
>NC_088921.1:16667500-16675000 GCF_038396675.1 Hydra vulgaris | reverse complement strand
GTGAGACATCATATAATATTGTTACGACTTTACGGATAGCTGAGCGTAAATATCCGTTTAATAAAGTCGTTTAATTAATAAAATACTTTAACTGTATAGTAATCCAATTATAGTTCGATAATCCAGTCAATGTTGATAACAGTTCGATAATCCAGTCCGTATCCTAACGATAATGCTACAACTACTTATACTTCGTACACTTACAGCGTCTTTAGTTCGCTACAGTAGTTCCTTATTAGCTCAGTTACACGCAGAGTACTTCATAGAACTATTCACATTATCAACACTGAGCTCTGACAGCAGCTCGCTTATATAATTATTTAGAGCTTCCAGAATGTTCTACTAAGTTCTATAATCTTCTACAGTCTGTTACAGTCGTCTATATCACCGTGGTAACACAATGACGTCATCACATAACAATTCCAAGTATTTGCCGGCACACGGCCGTTTCGTTGCCATGGTAACGTGTGGCGTTATATTTATAAATTCATAACAAAATAATGAAATAAATAGAATTAAGCTGAGAATTAAGCTTAAGATTAAAACATCGGTCAAAAATGAATGTATAAAAATGGTAAATCAAATTTTTATTTTGGGGGTGACCTTTTTTTGTTGCAGAAAGCTATTTGGGCCCTTTTTCATGATTTTAGGTAAAAGTTCATCGATTTATGATACAGGAAACATTTTATTTGAAAAAAAATTAAAAAGTCATATCCCTAATATATATATATATATATATATATATATATATATATATATATATATATATATATATATATATATATATATATATATATATATCCATATACACAGGGGCACACAGAGACTTCTAGATGCCCAAGTAGATCATTAAAGTTGGTGGTACGGCCACCACCAAAATAAAAATAATAAAGCACTTCTAGTATTTTTCAATGTCTGATGATGTACTATAAATATTCTGCCCGGGGAAAACCGACCTGGATCCTTGTCATCTGTGGGCTCCTGTGTGTATATATATATATATATATATATATATATATATATATATATATATATATATATATATATATATATATATATATATATATATATATATATACATATATGCATATATATACATATATATATGTGTATATATATATATATTCATATATATATATATTTATATATATGTGTATACATGTACATATATATATATATATATATATATATATATATATACTAATAATAAACTTTACAGGTGTGTGTGTGTGTGTGTGTGTGTGTGTGTGTGTGTGTGTGTGTGTGTGTGTGTGTATGTGTAGAGGGTAGAGTGGTGAACCTCAGAGGTATTTTTCAAACTTTGACAACAAAATGCTTACGATTAGTTCTGTAACAATATATTTCCTTTGTTTCTGACACATCAGCTTAATTATAGATTGTGTCTTGGTTTGAAACTGTATTCATATCTGAGAAAAAATTTTTTGTTTGTTTAAAAATATGGTTTTTCTTACTTATAAGTTTTACTATCTGATAGCAAAATTTTTAAGTAAGAAGAACTATATTTTTAAACAAAAAAAAAATTGTATTTTCAGATAAGAATGCATTTTCAAATCTAGAAACAATTTATCTAACTTAAAACGAAAAAATTATTAAATTCTAACGCTCAAATAATTAGAAAAAGAGTTACAATTTTATAAACAAATAACGCCTTAGATAGCTAGATAATTGTCGGCGAAAAACCGAAATTTTTGTATATTGATACATTTAAATGTTATAACAAAGTTTTTTTTTCAACATGCAAACCATCTTTATAATAATTTAATTCTAAGAAACAAAATAAACATGAACGTGTTGCATAAAATTATAAATATATGGTTACAAATTTAATATTCCCTTTGTAACCAATGACCGTAGCCATCTTTAAAATTCTATATTTTATAAATGTCATTGCGCTTGCGTATAATAACTTGGCGCTTCTAAATGACCGTGATTAGTAGAAACTTGTATCTATTAATGTGTTTTGTACAAAGAATTTTCTAATAAAAGAACTTGTAATTATTAGACCAACTAAATATAAACTGAATAAAAAACCGTTTTTTGTTCAATAGGATACCTTACAATTTTTTATTAAAAAAATCTTTTTGATCCAAGTTAAACAGTTTTCTTTGATCAAAGACGAGGAAAGGTGAAAATCTGAACATAGCATAATTTTATTGAAAATTTATTAGAATGTTTATTAGAAAATTAACAACAAAATTTGTTAGAATTAATGACTTTCATTCCAAAATCTTCTTATTATGAATAAGTTCACAAATTATTATAAAATGCGGAAAAATCAAATCAAAAAGTTAAAGCGTTTGAATGATATCAAAATTTATTTAATTTTCAGAGCCCCTTTTAAAGACATAACCTCGAAAATTTTTGTTGCGATTTATTGTCTGACTATTAAAACCCGAATCCGTTTACAAAAGGTTTAAGTAATATTTTTTCGGCTTTTAAATTAATCTAAAAATGTTTTTACTAAAAATTTAAATATCAAAAATTTAGATTTCCAGATTACTTTCGATGAACAGTTGCATAAAATTATTGAAATTCGGCTTAAACTGCCAGTTATGCTCGTTTATTGGAAATTCGATGAAGGCTTAAATTACTTCGTCAAACGTCCAAAGCTGAAAATCTTCATAAATGTTTTTAATCTTTATACTGAACAAAATTATTTTTATTATTTTAAATTTGTAAAAGTTTAAGTGGCATCCACTTTGGAAACTCTCTTAAAAAAAACTAGAAGCCAATTGTCCAACTTGAAATAGTGTTTTCATTTTTGTTACTTGTTATTATCGTATAGTAACGCGTTGTTGCATAATTCATAAGTGATCGAAGTTATATTTAAAATTTCACTGATTTTGAAGAAAAAGAACTCTTAAAATTTGAAAATCGAAATATTTTTTTCAAATATAGTTAGTTTACTTTATTTTTCCGTTTAAAAAAGTTTTCAATTTAAAAAATATAAAATCGTCATCAAATTGAACAGTCGAGGTCAAATTGAACAGTCGAGGTCATCAAATTGAACAGTCGAGGTCATCAAATTGAACAGTCGAGAACATCTTTTGTTACCAGACAAACTAATTTAAAAAAATAATGTTAATCGAATTTAAGTCAGGCGAATTGTTATTTCACGGAATTTTTATAGTAATAATTTACTCCTTATAATAATATTTAACTCACGAAGTATATTCTAGTCGAAATTTATATCTTTTTAGTATAGTATGGCAAGAAACATATTTTTAAGAAAAACTTTTTTCTTTGCTTAGGTCACTTACTGGATAAGTACTCTAAAATAAAAGACATACTTTAATGATATCAAATAAAATAGTTATAAAATAGTCATCTCACGAGCAAATTTACTGTAATTACTAAATAATTTAACTGCGCATTTTAACAAAATGTTTCACGTTAAATTATTTATCTAACAACTGTATTTATTTTAAATTTAATTAAATAAAAGCTCTCACTAACAATTAAGCTTTTTGATTAAAAGTAATTGTTACTTGATCGCACGCACATAAATAGTAAGGAAAGTATTCTGATATTTTCATAGCAAGAAAAAAAGAAGAGGATTTATTAGCCTAGTTTTTTTGTGTGTGTTAATTTACCTTCCCAAGGCCGAGAAACCCACTACAGTCGAGGAGGCTATTTTAGTTGAGGTTACAACCCTCTCTCAACTCTATAACACCGAAACACAAACCATGACGGACAAGGCTGTTTCGCGGAAAAACAAGTTGAGCGCGGTACTACTAGGGCGTGGTGGTGATCAAACTCGGAACTTTTCGATTATGAGGCGAGCGTTCTACCACTACACCACTATTGCACTACTGTTGAATAACAACCTAGACGGTTGTTATTCGACGATTTTAGCGGTGTTAAGTATATAGCACAATAATTTACTATTTCTTACTATGTGATGTTTTAAATTAAAAAGACATTAAACAAACGACACACTTCATGCTAAACTAAAACTTCATTTTGAAAATAAGATCAAAAAATCCATACACAATATAAATAACAAAATAAAATAACATGGTTTCTATGTCCTTTTGAAAAAATTTAACTTGGTTGAAACTTGGGCATTTTCAGAAGAAATTGGATTTTTCCACATGGAATTACAAGCCTATATAATATAGAAATATAGTATAACATAAATAGTATAATAAAAATGCAGCGAAAAAATTAAATAATAAATACCTGCTTTTGGCCAGAAAAGTACTTAACAACTGCATTGATCAATATATGTTAAAGAATTTATTTACAACATGAACTCTAAATTTGTGCCAGAAAAATTTGAATCTTGGAAATGTATGAATGTTAAAAATGCTAAAACAGTCACGCCATTTACAAGCCAGAATAGTCTAAACTATTACAATATTCTGTAATAAATTCATCAAATATCTCATTAAAATTAAAAATAACAAAACCATATTTTTAAATATTACTCTTGTCATAGTAGAAGTACTTATAGTTAACTGCTACAAAAACGAACGCTTGTAAATAAAGAACTGAGTTTAATAACAGTTTAATTTTAGGAAATGTTGCCTCATATCATTATGTTTCCATATAACTAAACTTTGATTGATACCATTACACGAAGCTGTCGCATTTGCTATTGCAAAAAGACCATAATCATTTCCATTTGGCTGTGTTTGACAATCCATTACTTCGACAACTAAAGAACTGCTTGTTTGACAATTCAAGGATGAATGTGCAACTCTATGCACTATCAATGGTATACCATCTTTATTTGAACTAATAAAAAGTGAATTGTAGAACTGAACACACTTCAAATGGGAAACAACATCAGAGGACACATTACTTAAAAGCACCCAATGCGCATTTCTAACATTAATTATCTGCATAAAACTGTAATTTTCTGAAAAATCACCTGAATAAAAACAACTAAAAATACACGAACTTTGAAACCCAGATATTTTAGGAAACTGATATGAAAGCAAACTTTGTGCTATATTAATCAAGGTGTCATCATGCCAGCCAGATGGATTTCTTAAAATATCTAAGGCTTTTTCTTTAGACTGTGTTGACAATTTTGAATAAAAATTACTGGGTACAGGAACTGCACAAAAAACTTTAGAAAACTTTGAACTTCTACATGAACTTTTTTTAATTATACTATCAGATTTAACACTTTCTACAACACTATCAACTGGCTTCTCTTCTTTAGCTGCTAAAATTTTGTTACTATAAATATAGTTACTATTATTATAGTTATTATTAGTATTATAATTGCTAGGAGACGTAGGAAAATCACTTCACTAACTTTTATTTTCTTTCTAAATCATACATTAATGTGTGTAATCTTTAATGCTATGGAAGTGGAGTTTGTATTTTCATCACATGATTTTTTGTTTATATGTATTTGGTCAGTGATTTGCAAACAACAATTATGTTCTTTTAAAATATTTGAAGAGATAAAACTTAGGTTTTCTTTCAAATAAGGCTTCATATTGGGGATAGCTACAGCTGATTTCCAAACTTTACCATTAAGGGATACAACAGCTTCAGTTGGCTTAAAGTCAGTAATTATAGCAGGTCTGAGCCAATCATGCTCCATACGGTTACCTTTGCGACCATTCTTTTTGTAATTTTTCACTAAAACCTTGTCGCTTATTTTAAAATTAAATGACTTGAAACCTTTTAAATGTTTTTTATCATGGTACTTTTACATTTTTTTTTTTGTGCAATGCAAATATTATTATTCACTATGACATGAACTGAAATACGGGAATCCATTATTTGTTAAATCTGTGATTCAGTTGCATTACACTCTGCAATGTCAATATTATTATCATTAAAATCAGGATCATTATCATTGAGAGCTAAAGATGAAAAAAGTCGTGGAGTGAACTTAGTTGAAGATTGTACGCATGTACGGAGACCAAATAATACTGGTTCTAATAAAGTATCCCAATTATCTTGGGATTAATTAGCTACTTTTGAAAGAGCTCGCTTGATAATCTGATTTGTTCTCTCATCCTGTCCATTTGTCTGTGGATGAGACACAGATGTTATTAAATGCTTAACATTGAAAATAGAAAATACAAATTCATTCAAGCTATTTAGAAATTCTCTACCTTGGTCTGATAGTATTTTTCTTGAAGAGCCAAATCAATAAAACAAAGTAACAAGACACTTAGAAACAAAAAACCCAGATTTTTCTGGTATTGAAAAAGCTTCAACATACTTACTCTAAAGGTCTGTAACAGTTCAAATGTATTTATTACCTTGTGTTGTAAGCGGAAGGGGACCAATGAGGTCTATACCTAAAAACTCCCACAATCCGTTGACCTTAATTGGACTTTTTTAAATATCCCTAATCATACCTAAATAACATTATGCAAACAATATGATAAGCTTTTTTACTGGAAAAATTTACTATTATAATAACAATTACATTAGGTTTGAAAATGAACCATTTTGAAAATCATTTTTAATGCAAAGAAGACAATTAAAATATATTCAATTGAAATATTTAACCCTGTTACCTAGCCAATAAAAAGCACTTTTTAGCTTAATTCTTATGTTATTAAGGCCAACACGAGCTCCATGATTAGAGTGTTGCACATCTAAAAGCATGTTTTTTTTCTTTATCTGTTAAAAGAACTTGCAGCTTATTAGAAGCAGTTACATATTACAGCCTTCCATCTCAGAGGGATAAATAAAAAACAAGTGTTTCCACACTTTCATCAAACTATTTCAAAATAAATGTTCATTTGAAGACTAGTTTGCAGAATTTTATTTGCAATGTTTACATTTGCATGCCAAAGGTTTACGCAATGGTTACTTTTGAGTATTTGTATAAGTTTATGCAATATTATTCATTACATAACTATTTCTTTAATGTTTAGAATCATATATAAATTATATGCAAGCGTTTACAACACATGCAAACATTTGTAAACACATGTGACATGTGTATGCAAAACATGTATGGAACATGTGTATGCAACACATGTATGAATTAATGCAGAATTAATGTTCATTTGTCAAATGAAAAATAATTCTGCATGGTTTGAAGATTAGTCATTTGCAGAATAATAACTGCAATTTTTACAATCGTATATAAATTATACGCATATGTTTACATTTGTATACAATGTTTACATTTTATCTGAGATTAATATCTAATTCTTCAAAAAAAGTTAAAGTCCAAATACAAATATATTAATACATACCATAATACAAAAATATTAATACATACCAGTTAACTGAAATTTTTAAACATATTTTAGAAATGATTTACGCTGTTTTAAACTCATACATTTCTTAATTGTTCCATCATAAACATATTTTTTAACATCTTCAACAGAGTAACCGCGGTCAGCCTACATTTTTGTTTATAAGCAATGTTACTCATTTAACGCTGGGTTTTAGGATCCTAGTTTTAAGTGTTTCAGCGTTTTTATGCATGCGCAGAACTGTTTGTCTACTTATTTAACGAGCTACTTATTAACGCGACTTTGGCATGTT